>NW_013952772.1:165919-168024 GCF_001266775.1 Austrofundulus limnaeus
TCATAATATTATGATATTAAAGTCATTATGTCACTAATATTACTAATAATATTATTCAAAATAAATAATCTCGTTGTGTGACTGTAGCACTCTGTTGTATGAAGCAGAGTTATGATTATTAAATTTATACTGTGTTTATTTAATAAGACAATAACTGAGGAGATTAGGATTATTTTATTAGCATTAGCACCTGTAGGCTTCATGTATATTTTAGAATATTTATCAGACTGAATGAATGTTGTTCCTAATAAAAACCACTGAGGGGCGCCAAACTAGTTAATGTTAATCATTACTGTTACTATTCATTATCATTACTCATCTGAACAATCATTTTGCACAACTACTCATTTATATTACTAATCTGAGCCATCAGTTGCTCTGTTATTACCCATTTAAAAACCTTAAAATAACATTTCTGCTGTTTTTGCACATCTGAGTCTGTTACCTGCAATGTCATACTTTACAGTTGTGAGTGTTTTTCATTTAAAATAGGCATATTCTGATTTCTAATGTCAAATTCTGATAGGTAACTACAGTCTCTAAAACAAAACATATTTTTATTCTTGCACAACCTTTTATTATATTTTTATTAGTAGTAGTAGTATCATTGTTAGTTAGTGATAATTTCGTTTTTTGTGCATTGTCTATAGTTTGTAAATTGTGTGAACCTCTGTACTGATGCTGCTGTGACACCTGAATTTCCCCTCAGCGAGACAATAAAAGGCTATTTCTATTCTATTTCTATTCAATTCAATTCCTTCTCATCACACCAGCTTTATTTACAGAGCACTTTAAACACCCACAGGACCAAAGTGCTGCACACGTAATAAAACATTCATTCACTCATTATCAGTAACAATTAAATAATAAATAATAAAAATAATACAAATGGTTTTCAAAGGCCAGAGAAAAGAGACAGGTCTTTGGGTCTGTTCTTCACTCATCAGCATACTGTTTATTTTTATTTTTAGTTTTAGTTTTAGCCACAGTCTGGTCTCGTTCATCAACTCCTAACGATTCCCAGCTTTTCTTTGCTGACATGTCAGCCTTTGTTTTGTTTTTATAAATAAATAAAAAAGATTTTCACACCGTTTACTGACTGACTACTTATATCTGATGATGTCCAAAAGAATCCAGGTCAGCTTCAAGGTTTAGATTTATAAAGTATAATAAACAACTTGGACATCATGAACAAACAGAGGAGAAGAGCTTCTTTAAATCTTTAGATTTAAACATTAAAAGATTCTGTTATCTTGTTTTACTAATCACCTCTGATGTTAAATTAAGACTCAAACTCACTGATCTTACTGCTTAATAAAACGTTCTGATCTTTTGATTGTGGGAATATTTAGTCACAAACAGTTTGTTTTCCTGTAAGTAAAGGTTGTTTGTGTTCGACACACCTGAGCAGGTCACTGCAGCAGCTGCATCAGTGTGAACTCATGAATCCTAACGAACCACAAACATTTTATTTAACATCAGATAGAGTTCTTAAACCGGGGCGGGAGCTTTACCCAGGCTGTAGAGGCTGAGGGCTCCGTAGTCGAAGAAGTAGCAGATGTGGCGGGACTCGGGGGACATGGTGCTGAAGGTGTGAGCACAGCTGGAGGTGAAGGGGTAAATACAGATGAGCAGCATGTAGACCAGCAGAGGCCAGGTGTAGCTGTCGTTCAGGAAGTTCATCTTGGAGCAGAGAGCGCAGAAACACCACACAAAGTACCTGCAACAGGAAGATTTCCTCAAATATTAATATTCCTAATGAATACAGAGTAACAAAACAGCTGCAGCTCTGATGTGCAGGGTTTGAACTGTAACAAAGCAGCTGCAGCTGATCTGCAGGGTTTGAACTGTAATAAAACAGCTGCAGCTCTGATCTGCAGGGTTTGAACTGTAACAAAGCAGCTGCAGCTCTGATCTGCAGGGTTTGAACTGTAACAAAGCAGCTGCAGCTCTGATCTGCAGGGTTTGAACTGTATTAAAGCAGCTGCAGCTCTGATCTGCAGGGTTTGAACTGTATTAAAGCAGCTGCAGCTCTGATCTGCAGGGTTTGAACTGTATTAAAGCAGCTGCAGCTCTGATCTGCAGGGTTTGAACTGTAATAAAGC
>NW_013952772.1:169804-171403 GCF_001266775.1 Austrofundulus limnaeus
GTAATAAAGCAGCAGCAGCTCTGATCTGCAGGGTTTGAACTGTAATAAAGCAGCTGCAGCTCTGATCTGCAGGGTTTGAACTGTATTAAAGCAGCTGCAGCTCTGATCTGCAGGGTTTGAACTCACCACGTGGGCAGGAAGTGGGTCCAGATGTTGACCGTCTCGTTGTTCAGATGGAAGCTGCTGAGGACGCAGTCCAGCGCTGAGCTGCAGGGGTGACGGTACCCAGAGATGATGCTGTCCTCCCTGAACACCTGCAAACCCAACACACCCGCCAAAATAAAACTACTTCCTGTAACTCATTTACTTCTAATCTCTTTCTACAAATGGGTTTTAAGTTTGAGGAATAATTTAGTAAAACTTTAAATATTAGAAATGTAGTTTAATATAATTATTATTTTTTCCTTTCAGGAGAAAAACCTGAAAGTTAAAAGCTGAGGGAAGAGAAACATCGGACAGATTCTTTATTTTTTTTACTGAATGAGCTGTAACCAGTCTTGCAGCACCCTGGTTACAAATACGTTTGTGTTCCTGTTGGAACAAAAAGAGCCAGATCTGAAGAGGAATCTGATCCAGAACTGAGTGTTATTAAAACTCTTTCAAACTGAACAGTCAGATGTTAGCTGCTGGTGGTGTGTTCATAAATAAATAAATAAATAAATAAATAAATAAATAAATAAATAAATCTTTAGTAGGTCCTGGGTTTATTACTGAATGTGTTGAAATCTTGTCTGTTTGGTTTAAATATATCAAATGTGAAGACAAACACAGCTGAGAAATATTTCAACTCTTAGTTTTAAGGCTTTAATAAGATTAAAGTAAAACGTAGTTTGTTAAACTTTACCACTTTGTGTTTATTATAAATGAATTTAAACCTCCTGTTACATCAGAGCAGAATTCAGAAAGTGGACAGAAGATTAAAAGGATAAAAACTGATGATTAAAATTAAATAAAAAACATTTTATCTCTAAATGATTAGAAACATTTTAGGTTAAAACCAGTTTTAATCTGTAAAACACTTAAAGAAAAGTAAACAAGACAAACTAAAACAAGAAAGGATCAAATCAAACTGTTCAGTTTTACTTGGTTTTGAAGGAAATAGAAGAAGTTGGAGTTTAATGATCCAAACAGTCTTAATATTTGTTGGTAAATAACTCCATGAAGCAGCAGCAGCAGAGTTGAGCTCATCTCTGTTCTTGGGTGAATTCCTGGAACATGAGGTGGTTTTAGTGGTGAGCTGACCTGACAACTGACTGGAAACTCTGGTGTTCTGACAAAGTGTTTGTTTTTAGGAGGAGAAGTCAGTGCTGGTCTCTGCAGGACTCTGGCTCCTGTGGAGACCACCACAGACCCCCTCTGCTGCAGCCTGGAGGTTAACCCTGACAGGAACCATCAGTTTGTAAACAAACAGTAAACGTGTGTTGGGCTGCGAGCCGGAGCTCACAGCAGAGGTCAAAACTTTTTTTTTTAAATTCCAGCTTTGTCTCTTATTTTTATTGTTCTTTTGTTGTTTTATGTTACTCGTTTTATTTACTGTGTTTTGTAGAACTTTGAGATTTTTGCTAATGAAGTGTTACAACTTATATTCATTATTGTTAC
>NW_013952772.1:172685-174062 GCF_001266775.1 Austrofundulus limnaeus
AAAGTAGCGTTCCCTGACAGACTGCTTGTCACCCGCCCTACTTCCTGTCCCGGCCTTACCTACCCGCCCTACTTCCTGTCCCGGCCTTACCTACCCGCCCTACTTCCTGTCCCGGCCTTACCTACCCGCCCTACTTCCTGTCCCGGTCTTATCTACCTGCCCTACTTCCTGTCCCGGTCTTACCTTGGGGATCTGATGGATCTCAAAGACCTGTGGCAGTTTGATGCTCAGCATGTCTGTGGGCAGCCTGATGGCACCCCTCCCTCTCTGACACACCTCCCTGAGCCGGGCGCGCCCACGCCGACACAGGACCAGCCAGACCGGGTAGTCGAACACCAGGAACCTGGTCCCCCGGTTCGGACTCTCCGAGTCCCATCTCAAGCAGCGGCCCCAGCCCTGGGTCCACCCGGCTCCGTTACTGGTCCCGATCCCCCGCCACACCGGAAACACTGCAGGACACAGAAACAAAGAGATGTTTTAAAATAAAAACATTTTAGTGGTTCTGATCCAGTTTGTTCAACTTCAGGTTTTTACTGGGATAAAATGATTCACAGCTGAATCCTGCAGGGTGACATCGACTGGAGCACAACGGTCTTTTATTCTGGCTGCAGACACACACACACACACACACACACACACACACACACACACTCTAACCCGACCGTCCCATGAGCGGTCTGGGACCAGATGCAGACCTGTAACAACATGTTTATGAAAACGGAGCTGCAGAGACATTTTCTGTCTGCAGAAAAATAAAAACTATCTGATAAATGTTATCTTTGTTTTATGGCTTTCTGAAACTCTTACATCATGTTTGGTTGCCGAACAAGAAAATTACTTTTTATCACAACACAAGTAAGAACATTTGCAAAGATTAGCTGGGCTGTCGACAAAAATATTAAAATAAGGAGATCTGAGTCAGCCTCTGTGTGAGAAGCTGAAAGAAAATTCTCATTTTTATGTGATTTCATGAATAAAAACAGTCTTTATAACAAAACAGTTTCCTCAAAGAACTGTGGTCATTTCAAAATAAAAGACTTTATCGATGAAAAGGAAGAAGCAGAACCTGCTTCTTCCATCATCAGATCCAATCAGAACCTTCCTGACTGAAAGCTTTCATCATCTGTTCTCAGACCTGACAGGATCAATACTTCCTGCGGTTCCAGCTCCCACCTCATGGGGGTCCCCTCCACCGCAGAGGGTCCGGCTGCTGACGGACCCCCAGCTGCAGAACCGGGCCTGCTAAGTGACAAAGTGAGCTTTGTGTCGTCTAAAAGCCTGAGAGGACAAAACACTAAAGGATGACTGTTACACACTGCACTGGATGGAAATGAGACACACACACACACACACACACACACACACACACACACACAC
>NW_013952772.1:175481-178532 GCF_001266775.1 Austrofundulus limnaeus
GGAGAGGATTTTTTATAATAACTCAGAATAAAACAGGAGTAACGACTTTCTACTTCTTACCTTTTTAAAAAATGTAGAAAGTACAGATAATTGTGTAAAAATGTAATGAGTAAAAGTAAAAAGTACGCTGAAAAATAATTACTCAAGTAAAGTACAGATAACCAAAAATTCTACTTAAGTACAGTAACAAAGTATTTGTACTTGGTTACTTTACAAATGATGATGCATTTTTGTAGAAATCACGACTTGTTTTTTTGGGGGGAAACTCAATATCTGTAAAGAAAATTACTTTTTTAAAGCATAAAAACTACAAAAAACAAAAGACAAATCTGCTAAAATAGAAAGTACGCAGTAGTTGAACAAAAAAAAGAAAGAAAAAACAAAGTTTTGACTTTTTGAATCATAAAACCTGAGTTTGCATGAAGACAAAAAACATAAAACATTTTGATGTGAGGATCTGCTGCTGAGCAGCTTTAACCTGCAGACGAGCAGAAAACAGAGTGGATGTCCTCAAACTGAACACAGCCTGAGGTTAAACTTACAGTTTGATCCAAACATGCTTTTCAAAACCTAAAACTACAAATTAAAAACCATCAGTAATTTATACAAACTATCAGCACCAAGCAGAAAAACTCCAGTCAACATGTAAAACAAAAGAACTCAGTTCTTTACATTTTGACAGTTGGTCCAACTGATGCTGAGTCATCGTTTACCTGAGAAACAAATCTGTCAGCCTGTGCGTGTCACTTTGTTATTTTCCAACAGATCGCTTCTTTGTGTTTATTATCAGCTTCATGCACAACACACAGCTTATGACCACTTCAAATATGACGAACATTAAAGAAAGTTCTGTAATTTATTTTTCTATCAACACAATTTAAAATTTGATGTACAGCCTGAAGTAATTTTGACAAAATTTGGAACAGATTTTTACGAAGAGCAAATCTTTCCCACTGAATTGGTCATGTGACCAGGACATAAGGGTGTCCAGGGACTCCAGGGGATTAATCGTTAAATTAGTCATTATTGGCTAAATACCACAAATAATTGTGATTAATGTTTTTGCCAATATAGCCCAACCCTACTCTGAATGTTGCAAACAAGAACATCTGCAGAACTAAAGTCCAGCTGCAGAGTTCGCTTCAACCTGACAAAAAAAAAACACCACAAGAACAATAAAATCTGACTTTCCCCCACTTTCCTCCTCATGATGTTCCTGGTGTTCTCTCTGGACAGTCAGGGTGTTTCCTCGTGTTTTCAGCTTCTATGCAAAGCCAGCAAACGGCTCTGCTCCACATTTCCATCCAGCAGTTCCACTCAACTTCCTGTTAACCAGTTCAAGAATGTGACAGAGCCGGGGGTCTTCATGTCAGTAAAACATGAAAGAAACGGAAGGTTTGAGGAGTTATTTTAGTGTTTCATGTTATTAGATGTTGTCTTGTGTTTTCAGTTAACTCAGACAGCAGGAACACCGTGTCCTGTTCTCTGCTGACAGGAGACATGTGTCTCACTCCAACACATCAGTCATCTGCAGTTCATGTCTTTTATCTTCAGCTTGTTTTTTTACTAAAACAATATTTGACTTTTTTTCTCCTCCTGCTGCTGCTGCTGCTGCTGCTGCTGCTGCCACCCCCTCCTCTGCTCGTGATCTCATCATGTGACCTCTCTAAATGGACGTCTTTATGGTTGTGAGGCTGGCAATGGGGCGAGTATGCAGCGGGCACACACTGACACACACACACACACACACACACACACACACACACGTGACCTGCCTGAATGACTGCCTCGACTCGATCTCTGGGTTCAAGTATGGAAATTTCCACTGTTGTGCCCCGACATGTTCAGTCCAGCACCTTCACCTGTCTGAGTGACAGGAGCAGCAGCCACCAGACACTGGGATGACTTACACCAGGAGAAACAATGTTAGAGTTTCTCTTTAGACCCTGTGTGTCATTTTAAAACCACCTGCTACAACCGAACCGTCAGGATTATCAGAATCTGGACTAAAACTGAAAATCTAAAAATTAAAGTCGCTCCATTTCAATTTTAATTTGTAGAAACACTTCTGTACAGGAATCAGCTCTTTTTTTTTAAATTGTGATGGAGAAAAGAAAAACGGTGGACCTAAAATAATATCCAGTGGTGGGCACCAGTCCGCTTAAGCGCAAGTCCGCTAATTGCAGATTAAACATTAACTAAACATTTCGTTTGCGCTTTAGGGGTCTTACTAATTTTTATAATTCATAAGCGGATTTGTGCTTTCTAAAATTAAAATGCAGTACCGCTAATAACTAATTATCTACCAGTCATCATTATGTTGAACAGCAGAAGGTATGACTGTCAATGAATCACAACACATGATCTATCCAACAGCACCCCTCCCAGATAAACACACTTATTTTGAAGGTATACATCCTGCTGACTGTTGCTTTGGGTCACGGTTCTGCTTTCCCACAATGCTTTGTGTCTGCTTACGTAGCAGGAAGGTTATGTTTAGAACTCCCTGTCCCAGATAAAAACAGTAAACGTTTGTAATTAGGGGTGTCTCGATA
This sequence comes from Austrofundulus limnaeus, assembly GCF_001266775.1. Taxonomy (NCBI): domain Eukaryota; kingdom Metazoa; phylum Chordata; class Actinopteri; order Cyprinodontiformes; family Rivulidae; genus Austrofundulus; species Austrofundulus limnaeus. The sequence goes on from NW_013952772.1 coordinate 178,037, forward strand.
CCAGTTTTTTCAAGACTGAGTACAAGTACGAGTACTTCAGTTTAGGTACTCACTGATACCGATACCAAGCAGCAGGGTTCGTGTGGATTATCTGTTCAACTTGTTGAATATTAAACAGAATGAAAATGAAATGCAATTATCATGCAAAAATTGATGGGCTCTTTTTTATAAGGCCACACTCCCTCTGAATGTATTAACAAAACAAATACTGCAAAACAAATGCTGTTGCATACGTTAAAAAACAAWATAAGTTATTTTTATACATTTTCCTCAACATGCAACTACCAAATTTAAATTAAAATGTAAAACGTAAATTTTAGCAGCACATCTATAGAAGTTTACTCTGCTTCAGTCTTAAACTGTTAACAAAAAATGACTAATAGTAATAAAGTGCAGTAAATTTCAGTTCAAACTTAAATGGAACAACTAAAACAAAATCTCAGAAGAACCACAGAAGAACCACAGTGAAAAATAAAATGCTTTTACAACAAACTTC
>NW_013952772.1:178542-183548 GCF_001266775.1 Austrofundulus limnaeus
AAAAAATGACTAATAGTAATAAAGTGCAGTAAACTACCGTAAATAGTTTACTACAGTAAACTATCTCAGAAGAACCACAGTGAAAAATAAAATGCTTTTACAACAAACTTCCTTCCATATTCTGCTTATGTCTTAGTTTGTTCTACAAGAAAGAAAAAACAGCATTGAAGTTACTGCAACAACTGCTGCATAGTGCTGTTTATGAAGGCTACTGCTAGCAGCAGAAACTCTTTGAATTCTTTGTCATGTCTTGTCCTCAAATGTTGAATCAAATTGCTGCTGTTAAAACATCCAACTTTCGCTCCTCGCCTCGACAGTTCAGCAGAGCACAGCAGACAGTCTGCTTGTTTGTGTCCTCCGTGCCGATCTTAAATATCTCCAAACTGCCGACGTTACTTCTTCTACCGTCATCGTTCTTCTTCTGTTATTCGGTGGTGCGGTCAGAAATAACTTGTCAGTGCGTTAGCGCCACCGCCTGGTATGGATTGTTGTTTACCCTTTGTGCAGCGCAGCACAGGAAGGGACAAAAGCAGTATCGATTAAGAGTATCGGCCGGCTTTTAAAAGTACGAGTATGAGTACTTGATGCTGGTATCGGACCCAGTATCGGGACACCCCTATTTGTAATCCATACTAAAATTTTGTATGTATTGATTTATTTTACTTTACAATCAGAGTTCCTTTTAAAAAACATTTAAACGTTGGAGCTCAATACTTGTCGTAATTGGTTGAAGCAACGGTGTTACGATTCAGAAATGATTTAAAGATGTTATGCTGATGAAGACTGACATCTAGTGGTCAACTGGAGCAACTACATGAAAAACTTTCATTTCCCGTCACAAATCAAATCCGTCATGTACCCAGAATGCATCGCTTCAGTTTTCCAATAAACAGTTTTAAAATCAATTTATTGATGCCGCTTTAATGAAAAATCTACAACAAACAAAAGAAAAAGACAAAGAAGCAGCCGAACTAGCAATCCTCAACAACGTTTTAAAGAAACAGCCGAACTAGCAAGCCTCAAAAACTTTTTAATTTTTACACCAGGAGCGAAAGTTCTGTTTCAGGAAATCACATCCCCAGCAATCAGCGGTTGTAGGATTAAACTCTACAAGGGTTCATACACCGCTAGTTGGCAGTGTTGTGTATATATTGTACAGTTGTTGCCAGCTAAGTGTCAAATTGAACTTGTGCTTTAGAATTAGCTTCCACTAATTTTCTATGGCATAAGCGTTTTTGCGGAGCTAATTTTTGGATTAGCGCTGTGGATGTGTGGATGTGAACGACTCTCAGCTACCAGCAGATCTGAGCTCAGCACGTGTCAAACTGAGGGCTTTTAGCCGTTTGTGTTCGCTAACCTCGGTTAGCTGTTAGCTGGTAATAATTAAGAAAAGTCCTTTTAAAATCCACCCATTGGTTCATGAGATATTTTGCTAACAAACAATTAAATAATTGTTTGTGTTTCATGATGTTGGGCAATAAAAAAAAAATGTTAAATATTTTTAATCATATTAAATCCAGGCTGAGACTCCAGGTGAACAGGTAGGTTGATTCCAGAGTTGTACAGTAACTACCGGTAAGTACAAATACTTTGTTACTGTACTTAAGTACAGATCTTGGTTCTCTGTACTTTTAAATCCTGATAAATTGTGCCTCCTGGACTGAGTGAATTTAATTGTGGTTGGATGAGAAGTATAAATATAAATATCATGACATCACAGCTGCATGCCTTTTAAAAATGTGTTTTGAGCGGTCACATCGCAATAAATGTCATTTTTGAAAAATCTAACCTCTCATTTTTACTCAGTACTTTTGATACTTAAGTACAAACAAGATCAGATACTCAAATAGAGGAGACTTTAACTTTTACCAAAGTGTATGACAAGATACTTGTACTTTTACTGAGGTATCCCTTTGAGATGTTTTATACAACTTACGTTGGGACAATGTGTCATTTTTATTTCACTAAGTTAAATTAGATTTAAATATTTAACAACTGTTAGGACAATTTGCATCTTTAAATACAGAGGAACATTTTCTCTTTAAAAAACTAAAACCTGGGCTAAAGACTGTAGCAGCTGCTGCTGCAGCTTGTCTTACTTATTTACAGCTTTATCAATCGTTTACTGTTGCTGGAAGTGATGCACTAAATCAGGGGTTCTCCAACTGGGGTCCCTGGACCTCCAAGGGTCCGTGACAGGTATCTTGGGGGTCCTCAAAATTTTTTACTAAAATGTTAATTTGGTTTTTATGTTTAAAAATGCACGGAGAACAATGAACTAATAAAACGAACATGATAAACTTGATAAAATATATATTCCCATGGAACTTAGGGGTTGAAATGACAATAACTTATCTTTTAAAACAGCATAGGGTTTATGAGGGGGTCCCTGGAATATTTTCACCCTTATAAGGGGTCCCCAGACCCAAATGGCTTGAGAAACCCTGCACTAAATAAATCCCCATTAAAAAAAGGTAACAGTTTAATACGAAGGAGCTGCTTCGTTTCTCTGAGTTCATCCAACACAAACAGAAAGCAACAATCTCAGGTCATGAGACCAGTTTTAACTTCTTGTTTTGTTTTTTCTCCTCCTCCTCCTCCTCCTCCTCCTCCTCCTCCTGTTCTGTCTGTAACTGACTCATCACGATCACATTAGGTAACATCAGGTTGTGGATCTGGTTTATGATCGGACACACAATCCTGTCACATGAATCTGGTTTTTCAAACTGTCCTGTTCTGAAAACCAGTGATGATGCAACTAAAAACCAACAAGTCCCGACAAAGAAAGGGAACAAGTTTCTGCTCATTGCTCAACATGTATGAAGTCACAGTTTAAACAAGACGGAAAAAAAAAACCTTTGAAACAGGAACTTAGTTAATCTGATTTTCTTAATCACTCTTTTAATTATAAACCAACCCTCTGGTTTAAATCTGACTCCAACACTAAATTTTAGCAGTTTTATTGTTGAATTTCAGAAAGTTTTATTAAAATGGCTCAGAAGATATTTTAACAAACAGCCTTGACTGCAGCAGTTACAGTTTGGAAGTACTCTCAGCTACTACCACTGCACACATCAACTCAACAGTTTGAGTTTTACTCATATGTGATCAGTCCTGCTGTGGGGTGACTATAAATCAGCTGATGAGGTGAATTATCTGACTTTCTGAAAAGTTCATTCAAATCCATCAAGTGGTTCAGGAGATATTTTGCTAACAGACACACAAACATTATTGCCCCCTTTTACTGTTATCAGTGGACACATTTAGTCAAATCAGCTCAGTACAAATAAGGATTTTTTTAACTTTATTTTAGCTAAATAAAATGTTAAGAAGAATTTGTAATAATTAAAACTAATAGTTAAAGCACTTAGAAATGTGCTTTAAGCTACAAATAAACTAAAAGCTCTCAGGATTCTGCAGCTGCAAGAAAAAACTTTTTTCGGGACAAACTTGTACCACATGAAACTTTCTCCAAACTTTTCCTTTTTATTTCCCCACCAAACAGAACCTTCCAGAACCTTCAGAGAAGCTGCAGCAGCTGTTTCACTTCTCAACAATTAAATGACGTAATTAAGTGACGTAATTAAAAAACTAACTTATTTTTATTTGTCAGAGTTTTGAACGGAAGCGACTCACCGCCACCTGCAGACATGACGCCGAGGCTCCGCGGGGTTTAGTCCCTGTGAACCCGCTCAGTGTGGCTCTCAGTCCGGCTGAGAGTCTTCCTCTGTCCCTGTCTGAGACTCCCACAGCTGCTTTTTGTCTTCTCACGAGCCAATAGGAAGCGCTGCTCCGCGCTCACGTGGCGCCGAGGCGCGACAACAACACGAGCCACGTGCTGCTTCTCTCGCTTTCTTTAGTCATTTATTAAATATCAGAGTAAAAAAGGAGTCATATAGACAAATTATAAATAAACGGAAGGTTTTTCTAAAATTTAGAACATTTATTTAATATGAAAACACACTAAAATATATTTTAATGTAAGGATGTATGGAACCCAGAAAGTGCCAGATGTAAAAATAATCCGTGTTTGGTTCGTTCTTTGGTTTTTTTCCGTTTCAAAATAAAATTGCAAAAACAAAACAAGCATGTTGTTTTTTGTTGTTGTTGTTTTTAAAACCTAAATGTAAAAATGCAAAATCGAATTAATAGAAAATCAACAGCATTTGATTTTTGCTTTAGCCATTAAATAAAAATAAAATACGGTTCTTTTAATATGTAGCAATACCGGAAATGAAGTAAGTCACCAAAGAAGGATAGTTTACAGTGGATAAAAGATTGCATCAAAACAAACCAGTCTTAAAAAATAGGCAATGGCTGAAGTGAACCATTTTCTACATTTATTATCGAACTTAAGTATCAGAGTTTATGGACATTATACTGTGAAAAATGAGCGACACTTGTAAATACTAGCTAGCTGACGTTAGCTTTCTGTAGACATGGTGTTTTACAGTAATGGACCAGCAGGTGTCCTCTTGCAGGCCAAAACAATAAAATGATGAGAAAATGGGAGGCATAATTATAAACAAAGTACATTTATGTCATACCTATTACCTTCACGTACCTATAATACATACAGAATAAAGTCATAGATTTTGGGATAAACAGACAGTCAACGTAAAAGCTTGTCTTTGGTTTAACCATTGCAGTAAATAGAAAACATACCCCCTTTTTTATTTTTGCAATTGCCGTTTTTCTAATTTTGTTTTAAAAACAGAAAAAACGTGCTTGTTTTGTTTTTGCAATTTTATTTTGAAACAAATAAACCAAAGAACGAACCATACACGGATTAAAATAAAGAGCTTTTTGTGAATTTGTCTTTATTTAGCAAGTTTTCAGACAGACTCTTTTTTTTTATTTAAAAAAAGTGACTATATATTTTTTGAAACATTAGCTGTGTTTCCATTGCAAATGTGTACAAAACTTTGTCGATATTCTGTTAATGTCAAAAAACACAGTTTCGCAACTGCGGTGTTTCCATTAAGTAATAAATGCTATTAAAGTCA
>NW_013952772.1:183690-185302 GCF_001266775.1 Austrofundulus limnaeus
TTATCTTCTTCATCATCGTCTTTTTCACCAGTAGAAACAGTCGGTTGTTGATCACGTGACTCCTGTGATGTGAAAAAAGTGTTTCCATTGCAGTTTTGCGAAAAACACCAATTTCGATATGACTGAAAAACCACCTCATCGTAGCGCAAAAACATTTTGTCGAAAAACATAATTTTTTTTCTCGAAATTGACGTGTTTCCATTGAGCAAATTTATTTTCGAAATTCTAATTTGCGTATTTTCACGGTCAATGGAAACGCAGCTTCTGACGTGAAAGATCGTTCTGTTCTTACTCGTCTAACAGGCAGGAAGTCGTCTCAAAGCGCCCGCCCACTTCTCATGCATTTTTAAGCACGAAATTTTTGTAGCGAGGTTGTAAAGATTTAATAATGTTGTGGCAATTTTCACTCAGTGTGAGGGTGGGCGGGGCACGACCACTCCCTGCATGTTTCGGAGGTTTCTTCGCTCCGACACATCAGGTTTGAATGAAGGATTAATTGAATCATTGCAGCAGAGAGACAAAGAAGACCTGCAGGATAAAGGCCCTCGAGGACCAGGATTGAAACTCCCTGTTATGAAACCATGAAGGACTGGAACACATCAAAGCAGGCAGAGTATCATCTGCAGCCTACTTCAATCAGTGAGTCTGTTAAAATGTCTAAATGTCCACTGGAGTCGGCAGAAACATAAAAACTTCTGTTGTGACATGTTTTCCTGCAGCAGCTACACCCTGTTCCCTGATTCCAACAGATAACGTACAGTACTGTATGTTAACGCGTGCATTCGTAAAATAACACGTTTTCTACAAACACTCTCTGCTGTCATCGTGCTGGCATGCAGAGCCAAGTCTGTGGCACCAACACAAGAATCCCACTGATCCACTTTAGACCCAGAACTGTTTGGATCAAGTGGACTCAGAGGGTCTCTCCACCTCGTTACCGCTGACAGGAATAAGTCAACAGATGTGGTTTTCAAAAGCAGAGTGCAGAAACAAAAAAAGAAGCAGTTGTAAGGATAAATTTATCCACTCAGAGTCCTGCCCCTCAACCTGCTCTCACACAGATCCTGGTTCATTTCATTGGACCAGTTTCTGAATGGTTTTATATGATAAAGCCAGTGGATTCATTATTGTTTGAATGAATCATTCACACTTTTCACAACATTTTTTCTTCCATACGTTTTTCGGCATCTAACTCGTTCCACAATTTTTGTGCTATTTTAGCAACTGATATATCAAAACGCAGTTCATTGGTTTGCGGGGTGCTAGCCACTTTTTTACCGTTGAAAATAAATGGAGCAGTTTTTTTTCTTTCCTTTTTTTTTCAAGTCACTTCAGAAGAAAGCAAAAGTGAATATTAGTTTCTTAGTTTCTTCATCAGTGTCCTTTTCTTAAAGAAGAAAAAGAAAGAGAAGAAAAAGTTGAAATGAAATGAGAAAGAGTGAAAGAGAGATTAGAAGATGTGTGAATATAGAGAAAACACAAAACAACACACCGACATCTTAGCTGCTCACCTACAGAAACAGAGATAAAAACACAGCAACAAAAATGCATTTCTATATAATTATAATGATTATAACCTTGCTAAAAGGTATACCTATATACAGTATATATA
>NW_013952772.1:185557-189353 GCF_001266775.1 Austrofundulus limnaeus
AATTTAGTTAGTTATTTATCTCCTTTTTATGTGTGCGTGTTTGTTTGCATGTATGTTTGTGAAAGTGTGATATGTGTATATTACTGCTGTTCTGGAATTTATTTGGAGGGGTGGGTGTGTAAATAAATGTAACATTGTATGCCGCAGGGACTGGGTCTCTTCTAAATGTTTATTTTGTGCTAGAACCTAGATCGGGGGGTATTCGGGGTTGGGGGGGTAGAGGGTTTTTTTGGGGGGGCAGCTTATGTTTATTATCATTTGCGCTCAATACGATCTCATTAACGTAAGGAAGATTGTTTTTCTTCTCTTCATCTCTGTTAATAATTCTTTTTCATTTTCTGAATGACAAATATTGTTTGTCAAGTCGCTAAATTCAATAAAAAAAAGTTGGAATAAAATTATTTCCATCTCATCTGTGTTTTCAGCAGGTTTTGTCTGTTCTCTACACCTGTCCTCCATCACTGGGTCAGAGACATGTGGTTCCATCCGAGTCCAGTTAACATGTTTTTAGACTGAACCGGAGTGTCCTCCTGTCCACGTGGAGAAGCTCCTCAGAAAGAGACATTTGAAACCAGCAGCAGCCATGTTTCTGAGAGGACAGAGGAACATGTGCTCCGCTCTGCTGACAGCTGATGGAAACTCTTTAAAATGAATTATTAGGACTTTATTATATTTTCCTTTGCAGAGTGAGATGACTGGTTGTGAACTGTTACTTTATAATTCACCTGAATTGAAAAAGGATGTAAAAATCAGACTCTTCCTGTCAGCCGTGTTGAACTCGTGGATTACAACATGGTCCCCTCCTGTCTCGTGACGGGGACGACCTCAGTGACACGACTCTTACTGGAAGAACCGCAGTGAGTGGCTGAAGTCAGAGCTTCCTACAGCGAGCAGCAGCTGCCCTCACACTGACTCGTGTTTCTGCTCCCGTCACGTCAAACCTGAGGAGGCTCCTTTGTGTGGAGCAGAGAGGACTTCCTGTTTGATTCAGAGCAGAATAAACTTCCAGATTCTATCAAGTCTTTGTCCTTCTGATTGTTTGCAGAGTTGATCTGAACTTGATGCATTAAAGCCTCACGCTGCACAACGTGGATTTACAGCAGCTCAGTTTTCCTGCCACATCATGACAGATGATACAAATTATGATTAAACTTGAGCTCAGTTTTTTTTTCACTCTGAAGCAACTTGTTTCTCCTCCTTTAGCTCCTTTCTGCTAAACTGAGCTCAGTGTTCCTCTTGTTGCAGAGTCGAAGTAAAAACCTGTTCTTAGCCAATCAGGAAGTTTCTTAATAACCTTTTTACTGCAGCTCAGTTTTACCTGAGTGTCTCCTTTTGTTGCATGAATTTCTCTTTTGATTTATCAGGTTCTGGAAATCAGAATTTCTTACTAATTGTCTGGAACAGGGGTTCCCAAAGTTGGGGTCAGGACCCCAGTGTGGGTCCTGGAACATCAAGGTGTGGTCTTGAAAGGATTTCCAAACAACATTTTATGAGTTAATATTCTGTTAGTGTAATTAAAAATGGATGAAATTAGCATAACCTCCCATGAGAACAACATCATTCTGAAGTTTGCAGCTGAATGTGACAATTTTCTATTATTATTATTCACATGTGCACATTTCAGACTGTTACATGTTGCACATTTACACTTTAAACAAACATTTACCTTGAGAGGGCCAAAATGAAAATCTATAGGGGGCTGCGGGCCAAATGCAGTAATATAATACATGAAATACAAAAACTTTTTAAAGTAAAGATCTTTATTTTTAAGGATTAAGCTGTGCAATGGCCCTCTTTTGTTTTAGTCTGTGCGCTTGGATAAAGTCTGCCATAAGCTCGAGAAGCAAAGGCTCATGGGACATTTCATAAATTGATAAAATATGAGTTTTTGTGTCCTTATAAAGTTTGCTAATCTACATGTGGGGTTAAATCTGATCTAAATATTTCTTCTCGTCATTTCATGTTTCATGTTAAACCTATTAAATCAAAGATAAAATCAGCACCATGAATGAAAACTACCTTCACAGCCCTTTTATATAATCATTTGACCAATGGAAATACTGTTTCTACATAGGATGACAGGTTAAAACCTTGTAACTTTGGCAACTGTTGGTGGGCCAAATCAAATGGCTTGGTGGGCCAAATTTGGCCCGCGGGCCCCACTTTGGGCTCCTCTGCTTTAAACACTGATTGTACTGTTCCATTCTGATGTTATTATCTCTAGTTTGGTCTTTGTTTTTGTTCAAAGTGTGGTCTTTTTATCCTTTATCGCTTATTACCTTGTTAGTGTCCTTTAAGTGCTCATTATTTTCCGTGTGGTTGTGTCCTGGCGTTCAGAGTGGTCGGCAAACTAAGAATTTCATTGCTCAGCGAAACGTGTTTTCATCTGTGTATATGACAATAAAACACTTTGAATCTTTGAATAATGAATATTGTTTCTATACCCTTGTTTATTTGACCTGATAATGCTGTAAATAATTGTTCCGCACTTCGTTTATTGTATTGTCAAACAATTACAAATTATATCTTTTATTTGACAAAAAAGAGCTACATTATTAGTAGAAAGTACAAAGTTCTATAGTCACCCTACAAATATATTATTTCATCAGCTGAAACGTTTAAAATGTTAGGAACTGGTTGAATACAAGTTAGACTTTAAGGGAACAGAGATTTTTGTAAAACTTCTGTTTTGAACTGAATGAGCGCTGATGAAATTCAGGGAATCAATTTTGTCTTGTTATTAAAATAAAAACATCTAAAACTATTTATAGGTTTAAAAAGATTGTTCACATGATTTGGTCATGTGAACAGGGGGGTTGTGAAGAAATTTAGTGTGAGGTAGGTTAGTACTGATGTTAGAAGCACAGCACTATATTCTTAAGTTCTCCTTTTTGAAATATTGACAGTGTTTAATCTGTTGTTATGTCTTGATTGAAACAGGTCTAGTTACATGTCTGAAACATTTCTTCAACACATAATAAAACGCTTGAAAGACATTAGATGAGAATTGTCTGAATGCCTGTGACTCAGCCGTGGGCCAGCAGGGGGCGAGCGAAGGCATTGAAGAAACTATAAAACATAAACTTCCGGTTTTATGGCCAGTGTGGGTTTCCTGTCTGCAGACAGCAGCAACAAACCTCCACTCAGATTCCAGATTCTGGTGTTTGGTTTTCATTCCTTCTATAAATCACTTTATCTAACATCTGTGTTGATCATCTCGACTTCAGTTTATTGAATACAAATTTTCTTACAAGATGATGAAGTCAAATTTATTGGGAAAGTTTGGTGAGATATCCCTGATGTTTCTGTTTTTACTTTTTCAAATTTGGAGATCGCTCAAGCTTAAGTTGTTTATTATTATTATTATTATTATTATTATTATTATTATTATTAAGAATTTAATAAGGGGTTGTGATGCCACAGGAGTACACTCTGACCTTCAACATATTAATCATTTTCAGGAGAAAACAAAGATTTGCCAGAAGCAACTCTGACGCTGGTCGAGGTCAGAAGTGTGTCTGATAAAGTGAGGTCGTGTTTATAAAATTATTTCCATCTCCACCAGCTAATCAAACCCATATGTTTTGGGCTTGTCCTAAATTAAATAGGTTTTGGAGCAACATTTTTAAAACACTTAGTCAAGCACATGATCAGACCATCCTCCCCAATCCACTGTCAGCTATATCTGGCTTTCCTCTGGACCCGGACCTGTCTCCTTCTCTGAAACAGGCCCTAGCTTTCACCACTCTTTTAGCTCGCAGACTTGTTTTACTGAAGTGGAGGCTGGGCACCCCCC
>NW_013952772.1:189743-190766 GCF_001266775.1 Austrofundulus limnaeus
TATTTGTAATTATTGTTTTTTACTCCAAAAGCCCATAACAACCTTTAAAATAAACATTTATTTACCAAAATATATAAATTTAAATATAATCTGAGGCCCCTGAAAAGCTTAGTTCCGGCCCTGTTCAAACACTGCTTGCTGCTCCGCAGGGGGAACATGTGCATCTGCAGTTAAAGTAGGTTTCTCTAGCTGATGTTTTAACACAACAGTAAAGTTTGCAATGAATGAAATATCTGCTGAAGTGTCCGACGTTCACAGTATAATGACGACAGTGACTTAGCGTTAGCTGATTTCCATATTTAGTTTTGCTTACAATAAGCAAGGTAACAGTTAATAAAAAGTTTAGATATAAAAAGAAAGTTTCAGGTTTGCTTTTTAGGGGCTGCAGTTTCACTGATTTGATCAATATCATGGCAATGAGGCACAATTAAACCACGTTACATTTGTTTTGTCAGATCAAGAAAGTAAATAAGCTGCTGTGATAATAATGGGATAACTTTTAAAAATCTTGATGCTTGCACATTGCAGACCAAAGTGAAAAAAAAATTAAAAGTAGAGATATTGACAGTTATTATTATTATTATTATTATTTCTAAAGCAAAAAATCAAGGGGTGAGAAGGAAGAAGAGACTAAGAGTTGAGAAAGGAAGATAGAGAGACCAGGAGGGCCACAGGTGAAGAAGATGAGGAAAGTGATGTCAGCATGAGTGGTGAAGAAGAGATGATTTCAGAGTCAGAGAGAGAAAGAAGACAGCAGAGGAAACTGAAGGAGAGAAGGAAGGCACAGAGTCAGAGAATCCAGCCTATATCCCATCTGGACCACCTGGTATGTAGTACAAATATATTAGATGTTTCAGTGAATAACACATTATCTGTACAAGTCTGTGTGTGTTATGGAATTAGATATTCCAGGCTTAATAAATATAATCAATTCATGTTCTAATTTTAGTTAACTACAATAAAAATAAGTATGTGTGTATACATACATACATACATACATACATACATACATACATACATACA
>NW_013952772.1:192354-193637 GCF_001266775.1 Austrofundulus limnaeus
CCCCCACCCCGCCCCGCCCCCATGTAAATGTTTCTAGATCCGCCACTGGCTCTGCTGCACTTCACCAGGTTCAGAGGTCTGGTGGCTCAGGTTAGGGTTAACTATAGACAGTAGTGGTTCATTTCAGGGAGAATGTCTGGGTTAGGCATCAATACAGTTACAAAAATGAATGTAAGTCAATACAAAGTCCTCAGTTTGATGCAAATACACGGATGTGTGTGTGTTTGTCCTTATTATAACACATTAACACACTGGCATCACCACATGAAGTGTTCATCACTCATCAGAGAATCTAGTTTTACAGAAGCAGAAGATTTGTTTTAGGAAACAAAATAAGTTCAGCTGCTTCAGCTAAAGTCCAGCAGCTGCAGATCTGCTTTGGAACAGGGGGGTTAAAGAAATCCTGAACCAGGACCAGAGAAAAACACCAGACCCACGTGGATCCAGATTGCGCAATGGTACAAATGGTTTGTGTTTTTATAGAAAACACGTTGGAGTTTCCACACAGCGCGCGGCTTCCGAGGAAAAACCTGCAGGGCCTCTTCATAAGAAATGTGGGAGTGGATTCTCTGAAGCACCGCACGGTTCTACGAAACAGAAAGTCCGGATCAGCTGCTGCAGAACAGAACCCAGAAACTGGATCTGATCAGAGGCTTCAGGGGTGCAGTGACCCCGGAGCGCAGAGCGCAGGGACCAGAACTGATCAGTCCCCTCTTCTCTGTCCCTCTCAGCGTGTTTTTCTCTGCTTCTGCTGGAATTAAAAAAAAAAATCTGGATCCCCCTCAGAGCCCACCCTCCAGCCCGACTCTGGGATGTGGGGAAGAAAAGAAACCTTGTTTTCCTCGAGCAGAGCGCACAAAAACCCGACAGCAAGAACAAAAACATGCAACAATAAATCCATTCAGTTTTTAAATAAATCTGCAGTTTGTGCACAAAAAGAAAAACGTGGACTTACACATAAACTCCAGACAGGCCAGACACCTCCCCAGCGCCAGCACCGACCTCTGCCTGGACATTTCAACCCGCGCGCTCTCAGCCAGTTTAATCCAAAATCTCTGCCTTTAAGCTTCTCATCCCGTCCCAAACAGCCCGGTTCCGTCCACACCCGAGTCCCGGAGCCCCGCAGACAGAGCTCTGCGGGTCACTGAGGTTCTCCAACCCACTTACCCAGCAGAAAAGTGGGCCAACACCAGTGCCAGCGCTCCTGCGCTGCGCTGCGCTGGAGAGGATTGGTTGTTGTGTGTGCGCGGTCAGCGGTGGGCACCGGGCCTGGGACAGGGGGG
>NW_013952772.1:195540-196674 GCF_001266775.1 Austrofundulus limnaeus
GGGTCCTCCGGAGGACCCGGCCTGTCGTTTTGGACACAGCCTATGTGCCTTTAAAGAAGAGAGGAAAACTTCTGTAAGATTGATTCATGCTGGACTTTACTGTTTGACTCATTAGCGCCTCTAGTGTTTGGGCATGGAACTGCAGCCACCATCACTGCTCTCAGGCAAAGGACAGATGAGTGACAGGACAGGGGCACTTCAGGGGGCCAATCAGATTTCAGCAGTAGCCCCGCCCCTGATTCCTGAAGCACATTACTTTTGTATTAGACCATACATTATTTTAAAAAATACTTAGTCTCAGATGTGACTGTTTTATATGAACACAGCCTAATAATTATATACATCATAAACAAAAGGAAAACTTATTTTTGAAACATTTAAATCTGTTCACCACAAAATAAATCTGCAGTTTTACCTGATCCTGATGGTCTCATATAAAATATATGCTTCGCAAAACTGGCTAAAATAGTATTTAGCAGATTAGCTGAAGGAAGATATTTTCTCCCCAGTCAAATCCGACATTTTGGCATTACTGGGATAAATAATTGTCAAACTCAAGGCCCACGGGCCAAATGTGGCCCACCATAACGTCAAAGATGTATCGTCACTTTTCCCATAATGTATTTTATTTTACCCACAGAATGACAGCGCCGCACCACTGGAGGCTCACATGGTTCAAAGATGGAGAAACTTGTATAAAATCTACATTTTGCTGCATCTTTGAGTGACGTGAAACTCAGTTATTGTTAGCGATGCTCAGCAGTTAGAAACATGACGTTTTAGCTAAAGTTAATTACAGCTGTAGTGAGGACCACCATAATACAGTCTGTTTGTTTTCCTGATTAAAGGCTAAAAGTAAACAAGGACAAACAGCTCAGCATCAGTTTCTTTTATTGTTCAATGCCACACACATATACTGGTTTTCTCTGCACTGTGCATGATGGGACAGTCACTATGAGGATGAGATGGGACACGTTGTAGGAGTTTACAGAATATTTTTCAGGATCAGCTGATCTGGTTCAGGTGGTCTCACTGCATCCACCAACAGCTTCTTCCTCTCTGCTCACTCCAGACTGATAAATATTCTGGGATTTGTCCGGTAGATCACTGTACAATAACAATCCTTCCCTTTTC
>NW_013952772.1:196994-199786 GCF_001266775.1 Austrofundulus limnaeus
GAACAGGGCGACGCCTGTAACCTTTTCGTTTTCCTCAAACAGCACGATACATTAAGTCACAGGTTCACTAAAGTTCATCTCAAATGAAGAAAAACAAATCCAAATTAAATTAAAATAAAATAAAAGCCACATAGGAAGAGAACCCAGAGAAACACACACCTGTCTCCCTCAAACCTTCAGAGCTGCGAGGCGCCTGGTTGGTTCTGATTGATGAAGCCTCAGGAGGCAGGCAGAGTGTGTTCTGGGCCTCACACGGCTCACCTTACACCCTGGACTTTTTAAAGCACAGTCCTCCCCGACCCTTGACCCTGTTTCTATAAAACCAAGACTGAAGGAAAGATTGAATGGAAATCCAAGCTGCTGCTCTACAACATTTATATGAATTCATCTGGTGGTGTGTGCAGCTTCTCTCCACACATGTTGCTAACATTTACAGTGTATTCCTGGTTAGAGGTGAACCAGGGGCACATCGTCCCACCGCTTCCTCCCCCTGACCACCAGGGGTCACTCTTTATGTGGAGGAACTGAGAGGTGGGAGGCCTGCTGTTACATCGTTTTGCCTGCGTTTCTTTTTAATTGTATTTGTTTAGTTTTTACTCCGCTGTGTTTTCTTGTTCTCTCTGAGGTTTAACTCCACCGCCCTGCTTTCTTTTCACTTGTTTTGTAGGAGATGCAGAAACACACAGAGCAGAAGAGTGGGAGAGAGAGAGGGAGCGCGTGTTGTGATCCATCAGCTGTTCTGCAGCGTCGACAGCTGCCCCTCGCTGCGCTCTCAGCCCATCTCTTTCCACTGACGGTAGAACTCCACGATGTTCTTCAGCTCCATGCCCGCCGAGCCCACGGCCTGGACCGCCGACTGAAAACGAGACGAAGCACTTAAAACGACCAGCTCAACAACTAAAACTGCCTTTAATATAACAAGAACAAACCTGGAGGCAAAAGGAAAACACATCGAGAAACTAAAGTCAACTAGAGAAATTCATTTCCTGCAAACATGCTAGTGTGAAAGCTTCTTGCTGAAAACTTCAGCTGAAAATATTTAACAGCTAAAGTGTTAATGCGAGTTCAACTTTGAAAAGCTGAAAGAAGAAAAAAAAGCCTAACTTTGCAGAAAAACAATAAAAAGGAGCAAAAATATAGTTGAAAAAGCAGAAAACTGTGAGAAACATAAATACAACAAATTCACAGAAAAAAAGAAAAAGAACAGCAAAAGGAAGCAGATTTATGATTTAAATTGCAAAAATAAGAAGCTAAAATTAGCATAGAATAAGCTAAATGTAGCAGCCACAAGTTGTAATTAGCACCAAAATAGTGAAAGTGTTGTAAAAATTTAAAATTAGCAGGAAAAAAGCATAAAAGTACAAAAAAGTGACAATTTGTAGTAGGGGTGTAAGAAAATATCGATACACTGAAATATCGCGATATTTTATTTCCCGATACTGTATCGATATTCTAAAGCCCTGTATCGATTTTTAATTAAGGTTTAAAATGTCAACCTTCTTGCCAACCGTTCATTTTTATGTTGTAGTTCAGCCTCTGACCACTAGTTGGCAGCAGTGAGCCAGCCATTTGGCTCCTCTACCTCTTGAGCTCCAGAGAGTAAGACAGCATTAAGCACTGTGAGTAAACATTAGCTTTTCTTTTTTTTTTCAGTAAGAGGTTTTTATTTAATAGAATTTTTAGACAAAAAAATCGCAATATTTCGCAATATATTGCCTTGCTTACAGTATCCCAATATATCGGGATATATCGTATCGTGACCCCTCGGTTATGATATGTACCGTATACCAATACACAGCCCTAAAGAATACAGTTTGATTATCAACCATAGTTTCATACAGACACACACAGGTGGAGCACAGTTGTGTTGGTTTATCCTCTCACATAAGTCTTATAATGTGTGTGTAAAGGACACACTGGAGGGGGGTCTGGGGGTCCGCCCCCAGAAAATTTTGAATAAATTAGAAGCTATTTCCTGATTTCTAATGTATTTTAACAGGTAGTTAAAGATACTTTTACCTACATAAATAAATAACTGATTTAATGACTGGAGACAGATTCTTCATTAAACTAGTTGCATCGTCCTGTTTTTAAATTCAGTTATAACTCAGATAATTAAATTAATGTGACAAATTATCCCAAACAAGCTTAGAGGAGGTTTTTACATTTATTTATAAGATCGATAGGTGGATGTTTGGAACTGATTAGAAAACTAATGATTGATGGATTTACAGATTTGTTTACTGTCCTTTATTTAACTGGGAAAATCCCAATTATGAAAACCAATTTGTACCACTTCCTATAAAAAAGTTACATTTAAATAAGCCTATCATTTTTATACTGGTTAAAATAAAATAAATTGTTAAGCATGCTGTAGATTGTCTTTAGATCTGTATTCATTACATTAAGTTCACACAGCTGACTAGAATTACTCAAAATAAAATTTATTTTCCCCTTCACACCTGCCCATCACCTTCATCTCTTACCTGAGACACTCTGTCCTACCTGAGACCCTCTGTCCTACCTGAGACACCATTTCCTACCTGAGACACCCTGTCCTCCTACCTGCTGCCTCTGACTCTCTGTGGCTGCGTCTCAATTCGTGGTCTGGGTCCTCATGAGGACCCAGCCTAGCTGGGCCGCGAAGGCCACACACTCCAAAGACCGGGTGGGCTGGGCGAAACCGTTTAAATGGGACGTTGTAGCCTTAATTTTTGCGTGACCACGTGGTTCCGCCTTACGTGCAGCAAACGTGTTCAGCGACCGACCACGTACTTCCGCCTAGTTTGCAG
>NW_013952772.1:199796-200924 GCF_001266775.1 Austrofundulus limnaeus
AAGTTTTTAGTTAAATGAGTTACAACAACACCAAATTTCCCTCTGGGATCAATAAAGTATTTCTGAATTTGAATTTGAAAGATTTAGAAATATTTTAAAGGATTTTAAGGATGTTGAAAACAGCTGCATTCATTTTTTTACACTGAAAAAGTAAAAAAAAAAAGCTGAAATAACAAAAGTCATAGCAGGACCGTCATAAATGAGCTGAATGTTTTGATAGATGAATTGTTGAAATAACACAAAAAATAGGGAACAAGTTAGACATCAAAAAACGTACGGAAGAAAAAATGACCACAAATTAAAACATCATCATCATCATGAGGAGAGACTGACCTTCATCGCTGCAGACTGACTGCACAGCTCTTCTACCTCATGAGCCGTTAGGATGGTCACCATGCCGGCCGTGTCCTCGTCTCCGTTGCTCTGAGAGACCGTTAGCTGACGGCAGCTGTCAATCATCTTATACAAATGCCTGCGAGCGAGAAGGATGAGAGCGTTTACCTCCAGCAGTTACTTCCTGTCAGAAATCCTGCAGCGACTGGAACAAGGTGAAGTTTACCAGGCTTCCACATCCTGACGTTTCAGCTTGTCTCTTTCAAAACTGCGACCCGACTCCTTCTGGCAGCGAATGTACCTGCAGAGAGAAGTGAGGCAACACTTTAACACTGACTCTGATGTTAGACCCAACTGTTTTAAAGCTGTCAGGAAGTCTCATAACAAACTCACCTGTTGCCTTTACGAAACTCGGACTCCAGAAAACGGATCCCGTCTCTCGCGCCGGCGTTTTCCTTCTTTAACCTGTCGAGTCCATCAATCACTGCACGGACGAAGGATTAGAGACTTTACTTGTGGATTTACAGATTCTCTTATTTAATCTCAGAGGTGTCAAAAGTATTCACATTCATTACTTAAGTAGAAGTATAGATACTAGGGTTTAAAAATACTTTTTTGGAAGTAGAAGTATCAACTTGAGCTTTTTACTTAAGTACAAGTATAAAAGTACTGGTTTTAAAACTACTTAAAGAATAAAAGTAAAAGTAATGAACACTATAAAAAAGGCCATTAAAGATAAAATCTTAGGCTGTGCCTCAGGGTTATAGCCCCCCCCCCACACACACACACACACAC
>NW_013952772.1:203077-208247 GCF_001266775.1 Austrofundulus limnaeus
TACCTGAGACCCTCTGTCCTACCTGAGACCCTCTGTCCTACCTGAGACCCTCTGTCCTACCTGAGACCCTCTGACTCTCTGTATTCAGCTCCTACATCAACAGATAGATTAAGTATTGTTTTTACTGCCACCTGAATTCAGTCAGCTTTAAAAAGTCAAGTAAATAACGTGTAAATTATGAAGCTAGTAGATTAAATTAGAGAAATAATCTGTGACTTATGAATGTAAATTATAACAGGGAATCAATAAATATCATCAGAGTGGACCTGGACTCAATCTTAGCATTAAAATACAGTTTAACTGGTTAAAAAACCTCAATAATAGATAAAGTAAATAACTAAGTGATTGCTAACGTTAGCTGATAGATAACTAGCAGCAAGCTAACTTTTCATAAGAAAAATAACTGTCCTGTCCTACTTTTTGACTTATTTTTGGTCCTTTTGTAAAGAATAAAGTTTTTCCAAGAGCTGGACGTTATCAGACCATTACCTGCTCCAGTAGCTCTGAAGCTCTGACCACCATGTTGTTTTACAGCAGGCAGCTAGCACGCCTCCCACCGCACGCGGGCGCGCATGTGTGTCTGCGCGTGAGTGTGTATATGTGTGTGTGTGTGTGTGTGTGCATTCGTGTGTCTGCGCACGCGAGTGTGTGTCCTCGCACTTCAGAGAAAAGGAAGGGAGGGGTGAAGGGGAAGGTGTAGCAGGCTCCCAGCAGCTCCTGCAGTGTGATATGAGAGAGATGAGAAGCAGGAGGGAGGAGGGGGCGGAAGGGATCGGGCACAGCGTAATTTTTTTTTCTTTTTTTCGGAAAAAGGTAGACACAGCAGTTGTTGCTATCTACTGTCAGGAAATGTAGATGCACGCAAAGAAAAACGATGTGCAAATATTGGTGGGGACTGTCCCTGTCCGGCCAAAGTTGGTGGGGACATGTCCACACCAGTCCTTCAGAAAGTTACACCCTTGGTTTATATTTACACTTCTTATCAACCACAATCAAATTCACTCTATCCATGGGCTCCATGTGTCTGGGTAGATTTATATTTATTATTTTTTTCTGAACAATGAAAAGATGGAATAAAAACAAGTCAAAGTTAAATAGAAATGAAATACTTTTTGCATTTTTAAAAAGTAAGGAGTAGAAAATACAGATAATTGAATTAAAATGTAAGAAGTAGAAGTAAAAAGTGGGCTGAAAAATAATTACTCCACTAAAGTATAAATAACCAAAATTACTACTTAAGTGAAGTAACAAAGTATTTGTGCTTAGTTACTTGACACCTCTGTTTAATCTAATGTTTATCTCAGCTGGGTTCATGAAACTCTGAGCTGAAACTCCACATTAAACAGATAAATGTGCCACTTGTTATCCGTTTGTTTCACGTGTGAAAGCAGGGCACCGACCTGTTCGAGGGATGATGATGATGAAGCACCCACTGCCAGCCAGCTGCCGGATGAGGTTCAGATGCTGGCAGAGGGCAGCGGTGTCTGGTACCAGGTAGGGAGACATGGACGACTGAGCTTTAGGCTGCTGAAGGCTGCCCTCTAGCTGCGACACCTCTAACTGCAGGCAGAAACAAAAACAGGTCTTTACATTAATCTGACCGTCTGTTCTTGTGTTTGATACGGTAATAAAAGCATCATCTGGGCTGTATCAACAGACACACAATGACTCAGTGACAGAGGAACAGAACCTGCAGCCGAAGTTGGGCCATATCCCTCATTAATCGGTTTCTACGAGCCTCTTCTTCAGCCTGGATCAACATGATAAACAAAGAAGGAACACAAACATCAACAAAGACACAAAGTGTTAATTTTGAATAAAAACAGGTTCTGCTCACCATCTTGAACTGGGCCTTGGCCTGCTGGCCCAGGTTGTCCTGCTCAGACTGGCTGATGCTGGTGAAGATCCCTGCTTCTGGGTTGAAGTGCAGAATGTTGCCCTGGAGATTTGTTAAGAAGTGACCGAAACTGCGAATACAACACACTCGAACCACACACTGCGAGAAGACAAACAAAACAACAAAGTTTGGTCTGTTTAGTCATCTGTTTTTATAGAAAAAATTAAACATTTAATTTAACAAGTTTTCTAGAGGATCTTTAATCCACAAATTTAAACCAAACTATTTTGTCTGTTCTCCAAGCCGTCGTCCTCATTGTGTACTTGTTACACGGGCAGTTTTAAACACATTTTAACACTGCAGATGGTGAAGATGATTATTTTTATTTTGTGTTTCCAAAACACACCAATTTCTCTTGGAAAATCTTTAGATTAATTAACTACATAAAACAACTTTTCTTACAAAGCTTAAGTTGATTTTATTTAAACCAACAGTCATGAAAATGTTTGATTTATATTAAACTAATCATGTATTGAAGAGCAGATGTAGGTTTTCATTCAGCAGATTCTGTCTGGTTTTATAAAAACATTTATTGTTAAATTACGCAAAAGCAGTTTTTATAAAAAAAAAATCTCCTTTGTAAAAGAACCTGAACAAAGTTCTCCAAACAAAAACAAGCAAACCAGACAAAAACAATGATCATCTGTAAAGTAAAATACTTTGGTTTTTTTGAAGGTATTTCCAATGTTCTTCATTCTGAGTGTATAAACTGCCTCCTGTGTGGATGTGGACTCACACACCTCCTGCAGGGGGCTGAGCGAGGCGCTGCGGCGGGTGAAGTCGAGGCGGCGGTGGGCCACGTTGAGAGCAGGCAGGTGTCGCAGAGCCACGTCCTCGGGCAGCACCAGAGTCTGGACCAAACCGGGCTGCTCGCACTCGTTTAACATCTCTGTCACCTGTGAGTTCAGCCCGAGCTCTGCAGCACGCACGCACACACACACACACACACACACACACACACACACACACACACGCACACGCACACACAGATGTTAAGAGTGTAAAAACGGCCGGGGGAGAAAGGATTCAGTGAGAACTGAGTGTTCAGTTCCAGCAGGAGAACAGATTAAACTAAAAGTCCAGACATTAGAGGAAAACCAAGGATGGAAACTGATTTAAAACATTCAAAGTCTACTCTGAGAACACCAGAGAAACACCTGAAGGGTCCCAGAGTCTTCCTAACAAGGCATTTTATTTTGAAAGGTTTATTAAATGATAATGACGGTCATGGGTGGTTCTATGATACAAACCTACTTTTCCAAGTTGCTTCTTCATTTTTTTTTGTTCCATTTGAGGAAAACATAAATTGGGTGAAATTTTATAAGATTTGAAAAATATGAAGAACTGCTGCTCAGCCTGTTTTTTTATCTGTGGTACGGTGTACAGGTTAGGACATTCTCAGTTTTCAGTAAAACCAAGATAAAAAGAGTCATTTTCAGGTCTCAGCTTAAAGTGCTGCTGAAATAACTTTTCTGTAAGCTTCTCTACTGTCAGTAATTTTTATTATGACCTCCGCCAAGGGTGAGGTAATGTTTTCGGTCACGTCTGTCTGTCGTTCTCTCTGTGGACAACATTACTCAAAAACTTGTGGACGGATTGTCATGATATTTTTACCACTTGTGTGTACTGGGCCAAGGAACACACCTTTAAATTTTGGTGATGTTCCGGATCACAATGCGGACACAGGCATTTTCTTTCTTTTAACACTCTGAGATCGGCAAAGCTGTGATGCTTTCAAAGGGCTTCTGTAAAAAACAGTGAACTGGATTGGACAGCACGGACTTCAAACTTTATAAAAGTAATGTTAAAACCACATGTAATGATGAATAATTCTTGCCATAATGCGCACGTTTTTACGCATTTGGAGCGCATTTTGGAAGCTAGTAGCGGGGTACTTTTTAGACCAGATGTGTGTTGGAGTGTGTTAGTGTGTGTGTGCAGTGTTTGTAGTAGTGTTGTTACTCTGTGTGTCAAAACAAGTCGTCGTTTGACTGGAGGAAGCTAACTCTGAGTCCTGAGCTGAGATGAAGAACCGAGGAAGAGGAGTGACGCGCTCAGGTGCGGTGGACTTCAGACTCGGAGGTTGTTTGTTTGTTTGACATGGAATATGTACAAGATTATGATAGCAACAGATGCAAATTGCACCACATTTTACAAGCTGATTTACAAGCTGACCCACTCGCTTCATGAGCCGACAGTACCAGGAAGCACTTTATAAAGAGAGTCAAACCATTACAAACTCATACAAGGGGGATAAAACAGACGTTTTACATGGTGAAATGTGACTGATGAAAACTTAGGAGCTTAATCCCACACCAGTTTGACCATCAATGACGTCGGGTGACCAGTCTGACTTTGTTTTTTTGTTGTTTTTTTCACATTGGACTCCACCAAGAAGAAATCCCGTGCATACTGCCTGCTTAAATGTTTGCTTTGTCAGAACTTATTCGACAAATGTGTTTCCGTCTCTGCTTTTGTGCATTAACTCTTACAGGATGGGGGAAATTGGACTTGGCGGAGGTTTGCACTCTCCCAGTGCTTCTAGTTTACATATAATTTTGGCGGCTTACACATACGTCATCAATGTGCGACTATCACAGAATGACACTGATGCTATCAAATCACCATCCACGTCCACCACCACACATTTCAGGAGGCTGATAGACGTTTTACTGAAAACTGAGAACTGAGGATGTCCTGAAATGCGCACCATCCTGTGGTATCTGAGTAAAGAACTAGCTGGACTTGTCATTTGACAGAAACACTGCACATGATGATCATGGATGTTAAAGGAGGACGGTCACAATGACCCTCAGTCACGTGCAACACAAGCAAAGGAAGCTATTGTTGCCAAAACTCGGACAGATGTTGTTACACCTGCCTCAAGTCCCATTTTGAGGCCTTCAGCATCAACATGGCCTCATCGTTCCAGCTGCCATGGCAGGTTCTGTGTGGCTTTGCTGCTGTCAGTGAATTTGCTAAAACGGGGAATGGAACTCACCCAGGATTACAATCAAATCCTGACAAAGCAGCTGCAATACCTGCTGCAAGTTGCTGAGTGGCATCGACGCCATTTCATAAACAAACGCCACTCTTCATTAGTGGTGTAAGAAAATATCGATGCACTGAAATATCGCGATATTTCATTCCCAGATACTGTATGGATATTAAAAAGCTCTGTATCGATTTTTTATTAAGGTTTAAAATGTCAACTTTCCAGCCAGCCGTTCATTTTTATGTTGTAGTTCAGCCTCTGAACACTAGTTGGCAGCA
>NW_013952772.1:208943-212776 GCF_001266775.1 Austrofundulus limnaeus
AACGCATACAAAGCAGAACACGGCTAAATGTATCAAAAGTATGTCGATGTAATATTAAAATTTTCTGAGACGATGAATTTTGGTTTTTCGGGTATTTTTTCTCCAGTAAGAGGTTTTTATTTAATAGAATTTTTGGACCAAAAATATCGCAATATATGGCCTTGTTTACAGTATTGAAATATATCGGGATATATCGTATCGTGACCCCTCTGTCATGATATGTATCGTATCGCCAAATTCTTGCAAATACACAGCCCTACTCTTCATGTTCTCACCAAATATGAGAACAGTAACCTTTATTTGTATTTTATCTTGTTGTCATGTATGCTTGTTTACATGAGGGAGGCTTGCTGTCCATACATTATCTATACCTCATTCAATCGTTCTAATTTTCACCCTACATGTGGTTTAAAATGTTGCACTGAAATAAAATCTGGTACAAAAGATTTTCTTTGCAAAATTAACAATTTTGTCAGAAAGCACCTTAAGAAAGTCCCATTTTTATTCTTGGCATTGGACAGAATGTGAAACAGAAAGTAAATCAGAAGGCAGCAGCTGAGATTAGAGCTCGTTCAGATGTTCTGTTGTGCTGCAGTAATGATCCTGGAGGATTGAAGAAAGAAAGGAGCACACATTGTGAGAAGAATGAATTGGTGCAAGTTGTTCTTAGGATTAGACAGATAGAACTGAGGTGCCGAATATAAACAAATTACCAGACAAATCAGAAAAGTGACTTCAAATGCACATCCTGGGTTTAGGTAAACAAATCGGTAGCTTTCCAAAAAGCCCAACTGCTGCAGTTTCAGACAAATCTGTAAGATTTTCAACTCACCAGCCTCCAGCAGCTTGCTGCCATCTGGAAGCAGGTTCAGCAGAACAGACAGACGGTTCCACAAACTCTGAGAACTCTAAAGGAAATAAAAAAACAAAAGTTAAAACAATCTCGTGTAAAATCCTTGTTTGGTGTCAAGTTTCAGCTCACCTGTGCACACATGAGAATAATATCTGTGTTGGTCCTCAGCCAATCAATGAAGACTTTGACCACCTGCATCAGGCCCTGATTGGTCAGGATCTCCAGCTTTTCTACAAAGGTTTTCTCACTGTGAACAGACTGAGTGCTGTGTTGACTTCCTTCTGAGTCAGAGTCCAAGTCTAGTGAGGAAAAAAACAACACATCAAATATAAAAGTCAGAGTTCAAAGAGATGAATTTGTATTAAAACTAATAAGAAAACTGTCCACCAAACCAAGTTTTAAAATCTTATATCAGCCAAAAAGTCTTTTTCATCTTGTTTTGAGACTAATTTGCTAAAGAAGAACTGATTGTGTAAGAATAATCATCTTGTTTTCAGTATGTGTAAGATTATTTGTCTTGTTAGTCTGAAAATTTAACTCAAATTAAGTTAAAATTTCTGCCAGTGGAGTAAGAAAATTTTACTTGGTAAGATTCTTAAAATACTTGATTTGACTCAATTTTTTTCTTATTTCAAGAATCTTACCAAGTAAAATGTTCTTACTCTATTGGCAGAAATTTTTGACTTAATTTGAGTCAAATTTTCAGACTAACAAGACAAATAATCTTACACATTCTGAAAACAAGATGATTATTTTTACACAATCAGTTCTTCTTTAGTAAATCAGTCTGAAAACAAGATCAAAAGGAGTTTTTGGCTGATATAAGATTTTAAAACTTCGTAAGATGGACAGTTTTTGCAGTGGCACATGTACGTACCGTTCTCATTGGTTCCATTGGCAGCACCAGGGCTCAGGTCACTGTGCAAGTCCCCAGGAGGAGGCGGGGTCTCTTGGGAGGGCGGGGCAGAGTTGTCTGTGGGGGTGGGAAGCCCTGAGGATGAGGAGGCTCGGGGCCTCAGCAGCATGTTGCTGAAGGTGGGCGCCAGGCGGAAGCAGCGTTTGGCCTGGAACAGCTGAGAGGACATGGCCTGCAGGTTGCTGCTGATGCTGGACTCGCTCGGCGCCAGGGGTCCGTTGGTGGCAGGAGGGGTCTCGCCGTCCCTCTCCCCTCCTCCGTCCTTGGGCTGGTCTTCATCCTCCTCTTCTTCCTGGTGATCCCGGGCCTGACCCTCCACGTTTTCAGAGTTTTCCGCCTCCTCCATGTCCTCCAGGTCTGAGCGAGACTCTTGGCTGTTCATGTCAGAGTCGGTCTCCACATCAAACGCTGTTCTACCTTCCTCCTCCTCCTCCTCTTCCTCAGAGCCACTTCCCCAGCTGCCTTCCTCCCCTGACGGCTCCCTCTTAGTTCCCTTCTTGACAGCTGAAGGATTGAGCGGCTGTTCCACGGTGGTCCCAGCTGCTGAATCAGCACGTTCCACCCCGTCCACATCCTCCTCCTCCTCTTCCTCGCTCTCGAACCCTTCGCTCAGGTCACTTTCATCCTCCCCTCTGACACTTTTGTGAGCACAGCGGCGGCGGCGGAGACGGGAAAGGCGAGTGTACTTCTTCTTCTGCCTTTGCTTCTCCTCTCCCGTCTTCTGCGGGTCTTCCTCGCAGCTTTGCTTCTTGCCGCCGACACACTCACCTCCATCTTCATCCTTGTCCTCCTCATCCTCCTGCTCCAGGGAGCCGTTCTGTAGAGGCCTCTCTTCAGAGCGGTCGACCGGTTGGGCTGACAAATCACGAATCTCCGGATCATCTAGAGTAAAGAATCATTTTCATTCAGGCTGGATGATGTCATATTTCATTAAACCAGGGGTTCTCAAACGTTTTGTGTCTGGGGACCCCTTACAAGGGTTAAAAAGTTCCAGGGACTCCCTTAAAAACCCTATGCTGTTTAAATTTTTTTAGTCATTTTACCTTCTAAATGGCATGGGAATGTTATCTTTTGTAGTGCATTGTTCCCCATATGCATTTTTTAAAAATAAAAATCAAATGAACAATTTATTGAAAAATTTTGAGGACCCCCAAGACATGGCTCACGGACCCCTGGGGGGTCCTAGTTCCCCAGTTTGAGAACCTCTGCATTAAACAACATAGAGCAGAGAGAGAAACTGTTCAAGTTCTAAAGTTCCTGAAAGTTGATCTCTTTTTAAAGACACTAAAACAGACACCACTGGTGTACATTTCTGAAACTACTGTGAATTAAAAAGTAACTTTCAGCTGTTGTCTGAGCTTTTATTCTATGGGATGAATCTTGTGCCAGCAGGAAGTGAATTTGAATTGCTCAGATTGAATCTGAATGTGCAAAATTTGAATGCATTGGTTTGAAAATGAATTTCACTAATATGAAACTGAATTTAATTATATGGATTTGAATTAATTTGCTTTGAAACTGTATTTTGGTTTATTAAAAATTCAGTTTGACTACTTTCACTTTCAGTTCCATAATTCAGATTTTTGTGTCACATCCTGGTCCTTGAGAAAGCCAGGCAGAGTAATCAAACACAGATCCACAGATTTATGTTTCACTTTGGTGAAGTTTCCCTTCTGTATGTAACAGTAGCTGCGTTTCCAGTGACAATGAAAATGAAAATGGCAAATTAGAATTTTCGAAAATAAATTTGCTTAATGGAAACACGTCAATTTAGAGAAAAATTACATTTTTCGACAAAATGTTTTTGCTCTAGGATGAGGTGGTTTTTCGGCCGTTATCGAAATTGACGTGTTTTTCGCAAAACTGCAATGGAAACACTTTTTTCGCATTACGGGAGTCACGTGATCAACAACCGTCTGTTTCTACTGGTGAAAAAGACAAAGAAGATAACAGGAGGTAAAAGTAGTAGTGAAATCACCAAAGTAGTAAAAGAAAGTAGTAAACTCACCGACTACATTTTCCCAAAACACAGCATACGTAGCCGCTCCCAAGTAGGGACTTGTC
>NW_013952772.1:213493-221967 GCF_001266775.1 Austrofundulus limnaeus
AAAAAATAAAGTCCATTTTTGGTCCGGACCAAACAATTGGACCAAAGGACTTTCCTGGTCTGAAAACACCCATAAATCTGTGGATCTGTGTTTGATTACTCTGCCTGGCTTTCTCAAGGACCAGGATGTGACACAAAAATCTGAATGATGGAACTGAAAGTGAAAGTAGTCAAACTGAATTTTTAATAAACCAAAATACAGTTTCAAAGCAAATTAATTCAAATTTAAAACTTTAAATTCAGTTTCAATTTACTTTCAAACCAATGCATTCAAATTCAAATTATGCACATTCAGATTCAATCTGAGCAATTCAAATTCACTTCCTGCTGGCACAAGATTGATCCCTTATTAACCTGCTCTATTTTATTTAAAGGTATTTCTTTGATCTCACCTGCAGCATCAGTGTGAAGGGGAGGAACCTGGCTCTCTCCTTCCTCCAGCTCAGCCTGCAGCCGGATGTTCACGTGGTTCACAAGGTGGGAGAACAGAGCCAGGGTGAAGGCTATGGATGCACTGTACTGCTTTGATCCTAAAGAAACCACACATTTGTGTTTACGTTCACCTTCTTGTTAAGTGTTCAACACAAACAGCAGAACACCAACCTCCCCTCTTCAGACTGTGCACCACCATCAGACACGTGACGACCATCTTGAAGATGAGGATGTCGGGCAGAACAGGACAGGAGCTGTCGGTGTGCTGCTGCTGCTCCTCCTCTTCCTCGCTGGGGCAGTGGTGAGCACCTCCTTGTGTTGGAGGAGGAAGGTAAAAGAGCACGAGGTTGAAGTCCTCCAGCACCGACTGGCAGAGCGACGTCAGCTCCGTCTCCATCAGACTTCAAACAGGAAACAAAACAACGAAGATGAAGAATTAAGGTCAAATAAGCTATGAGTTGCACCATGTTCACACTCCCCATGTTGGGTCTGGGCCTTTACAGTCAGAGATAATCGGATCCGCCAAGTCTCTGCAAACCTTTACAATCCTGTGCACACTGACAGCAAAATACCAACGTTTTAATTCATTTATGCAGCTTTTGAATTAAAAACAAAAATAGAAGGTATGAAAAAACTTTAAAAAATAGAAAAATTCCACAAAACCTGTTTTTTACTGACTTTATCAACTATGTTTTTAAGTAACACTGAACCCCCCCCTCCATGCATTACATTAAATGTTGAAGATCAATGAACTAAAGGGATGGGTACCAAATTATATACTTTTATAAGTACTGGCCGAATTCTGTTGGTACTACCGAGAACCTATTCACGTAAAATCAAAAGGTACCATGTTTTGGTACCTAAATGCATCATTTTGACTGTATTGGCGTAAGAGTGGGAGATTTTCCATGCTTGTCCTGAGCACACCCATTTACTATTTACCATAAAGAGTGTAATGATGTCAGCAGCCGCTGGTTTAGTAAACAGAGTCCGGTCTGAAAGTGGGGCTGGGCGATATGGCAAAAAAAAAAAAAAAAAATCAAAATTAATTTTTTTATATTGACCGATCACGATTAATATCACGATTTTTTTGTTAACCTAAAAAGTGACTGAAAATTTATTTAACAAATAAATAGCTACAGAAATAAAAAAAAATAAAGGCTGTTATTTCACTAATATTGCTGTGGTTCAGAAGAGCATTAAATTATTTTTGCAAGATATTAAAAAAGGTATTTACCAAGATAAAAAAAACATTATTTATGTCTAAATCATAGAATCTGACATTAATAAAGTTATCCTTYTGTAAAATTCAAGTTTTAGAATTGAATTTCACATTAAATATGTCATAAACATAAACCGTACAAACAGCAACAATTTGTGCACACTTTAATTAGGATCTCATCTCATTATTTACTTTTGTTTAGTACCACCACTTTATTTATTTCATCCACCATTAAACAGAGACCAGCAGAGGAAAACAACAGAGGAGCTTCCTGACAGTCTGAACACGTCTGACCTAAAGAGCACAAGCAGCTAACTTGAAGTGTTGGACGTGTTTTGGATGCTCATAACTTAGCTTGAATACCTTTTATTTATTTTAACTCCATCCGCTTTTGCTTATTTGATTTAAACTTATTTGCCTTCCATGGACCTCCATCACACAGTTTTCTAGCGGGGAAATGACATCAATAGAAACACGTGGAGCTGGATTTTATTTTGTGTAATAAGACAAAACAGTCTTGTTGTTTTCAACAGTTTGCACTTTAAAGAAATAAGTTACACAACTGATGTTACAATACAAAGAGTTGGATGTTGTCTTGATATTTGTTAATTTTATATATTGAAAAATATGTTAAATAAAAAAAAGTTTATTATTAAAAAAAAAAACACACAAAACACTGAAAATTGGTACCGTTGAGTACTGGTACAGATTCCCAGGTACCAGATATTGGTACTGAGTCGATTCAAATGTCAAAGGTACCAAAGAGTGGAGGAAACCTGAGCAGTTTACCTGTTCTTGGGCTGCAGCAGGCTCTGAAGGTACATGAAGCTCACCAGGAGGCGTTTAATGTCTTTGGATCTGCACAAAAATCAAAACAAGTTAGAGAAAACAGAACTTTATATAAACTTCACCCAATTAAAAGGCTTATTTTGGGCTTTCATGTGGAAACAAACTGGTAGAATATTCTTTAAAAAGCATTTTAAATGAGAAAAGAACAACTTGTGCAAAAAAATAAAATGTTAATTTAATACAAACTTCAGGGAGCACAAAGCATGTCTTTCTAAAAGGATTTATTTCCTCTTTATTCAATCATCTAATTTTATTTACAGAAAGATCTGACAGTTGGTAGCAAACATGTTCATTTACTAAAAATACTTTAACTAAAGCTTCACAACCAAGAAGAAAATACCATTCACTCGTATTATTTGGAGTTTTAAAAAGCTCGTAAGATCAGCTGTAAGAGCAGCCTGACTTCCTGCAGCGGCTCCTCCTCACCTCTGTCGAGACGGAGACAGCTTCTTCATTTCCTGCTTCTTCACTTGGTGGTACATCTTAGCAGCTTTGTCAAACAGGCGCTTCAGGTTGCCATAGGCCCCCTCAAAAGGAATATCTGATTGGATGCTGAACAAAAGATGACTTTTTTAAATTATTTTCTAAGAACTGATCAACTTGTGACTTGGTGAACAGCTGCATGTTGACATCTCTCACCAGCGTAAATAGTAATATGTTGCTTCAACGTTGTAGAATTTGCTCCCAGCCAGCGTTCCCAGTTGGTTAAAAGGCATTCCTGATGAAATGTGGTTGAAAAAATAAAGTTCAGATTTATTATTGATGAGAATTATCAGCCAACATCCACATCCCCAGATCTGTAAATGAAATTTAACATCAATAAGCAGATTATTATGACCTCTGGCTGTTAAAGAGAAACTCGTGGGTTGTCTTGTATGAGTCATAAGTTTCAGAAAGTGTTTATGTTTGATGTAGAGTCAGTTACTTAAATCATTGCTGTTAAAAAAGCAGAAATAAAACAAGCCTGCAATGATTTGGTGCATCCTAAACTTCAGTTCAAAACTGGGTATTCCTACATCTGATACCTAAATAACAAAATATTTAACAAGTATTGCATGACAAAAAAAAAAACATAATAAATTTTAGAAGTGATATCTGAGCATAGTGAAGCTAGCAATAGAGATGTTTGTTAAATCTAAAATCAAAACCAGTTTAAAGGAACGGACTACTTCAGTCCAGGGTATAAGATTATGTAATAATCTGGAGGATGGTGTTAAAAAATGCCAGATCAATGTGTATATTTAAGAGAATGATAAAGGTTTGTTGGTGAAATATGTGAGCCATCACATCGAAACGAGGATTAAGTCCAAAAGTGGTATAAGGAGAAATAGGCAAATATAGTGTTCTGACTAAATTGTTAACAAAAATTACATTTTGTCAAAATATAATGTATCATTTGAATGAACTGTCTGAAATTTAATCATAAAACAAAAATTTGAAGCACTTTTTTGAGCAGTAGCAACAAAAAAAAACTGATTTTGAGGAAAAACTCCTTAAGATTTTGAGATTTTCCCTGTGAGTTAGCAAAGTTTTGTTTCTTTTCAGCTGGGAAATCTCAATATACAAATATAATTTGAGGTTTCCTCTTTATAAGGACATCAAAAATTCCTCAATAAAATGAGATAAAATTAGGATTCAGACCAAATATTTATGCATTATTGTAACCAACAAGACAAATTAAGTCATATATATGGATTTAATGATATCAGAATGATCCAGGTATCAAAATGTAGCTTTTAAAGCCAAGAATCTGAAAATGTAATTAGGTCATTTTGACCAAATTGGACTCAATCCTCATTTCAATATGATGGGCCACATATGTAAATGTATAATGTAAGAATTGATGCTCAAGGTGTTAAAGCTTTATTGTTTTTCTTTTTTGTATGTTTTTTGTTTTTGTCATTTGATTATTTTTGATTGAATTTATTTGAGAAAAAGGGGCAGATTTAAGATTTTTTCTTCTTCTTTCATTTCATTTATGATTCGTATTCTTGTTGTACATTGAATTTATGTAGTTAAATTCTATGTATCTGTGTGTGTGTGTGTGTGTGTGTATATACAGTATATACACACACATACATACATACCTACCTAATTTTTGTCTGAGTAACTGAAGACACAACAGTAACACATCCTTCACCTTAATACTAAAACCAATTTGAAGTTTGAGCTGTTCAATTTACCACAAAATGTTTGTGTTTAATAAAGACATGAAAGTGAGGTCACTCACCAACATGTGGCATGACAGACAGGGCTTGATGGTAAAACCTCTCTGCCAGCTGCTCAGTCTCAACTCCAGCGAGTTCATTTTGGTAACGAGCTGAAACACATTACAATCACCAAAACACAAAAAAATAAATGTACATAATTATCCTGTGAAACTACATGTTGTTTCAGGAACTGTGAACAAATTAAAGCAGATATTTCTACAAAATTAACTAAAGTCAAACAGAAATCATGTTTATTATCATGTTATTGATTAAATGAAGCATTAACTGAAATACCAGTGTGTTCTTATCTTATAAAGTCTAAACAAACAGTCTGTTCCCAGTTATTCCAGAAGACTGCGCCAAATTTCTCCCCACACTGAACGCCGCTCACACCTCTACAAGCCTGGGAGAAAGATGCATTAATTACATATTCTAATAACATATTATTACCCAGATCTCCAAGGTAGACCAGACAGCGATGACAGGCCATCTGCGCCCACTCCATCTCCTTGGGGGAGGCTGACACGGGTTTCTTTCGGCCTGAGAGGAACAGCTCCAGTTAGTTTTCTAACATTTAGCAGATGCATTCAACTAAAATTATTTATCATTAAAATATATTCCAGGAAACAGTCAAACTGATGCCTTGATAAAGGTTTCTGTCACAACTAGTGGTGCTGTGAAGAGAAGAAGCAGGGAACTCTCTGATAACCATTAAAGTCATAACGCAGCTTTATCATCTCCCTCTGTGTGTGTGTGTGTGTTTGTGTGAGAGTGTGTGTGTGTTTGTGTGAGAGTGTGTGTGTGTTTGTGTGAGAGTGTGTGTGTATTTCACAGCTAACCGATGAGCGGATCTGTGACGTGGGTCCAGTCGATGCAGTCCTGCAGCTCCAGCTGGTAATGTGACTGAATGTAGAGCAGCAGGTGTTGGTAAAAACCCACTCCAGCGATCAGGTGGGTCCTGTAGGCACACTCCAGAGCGCTGCGACTGTGGATGTGCTGCCAAACAGACAGAAAACAAGACTTTAGAACAGGGTTCCTACAGTTTAAAGAAAGCTCAATTTAAGACTTTTTAATGCCTACTAAAATTACATTTAAGACCAATTTCATAATAAAACACAAAAATGACAAAAATAAATAAATAAAACTGTAGCAGAAAGTCATGAAGCAAAGTATTTTTGGTTGAAGTATTCAAATATTGATAATAGACCAATAGTTTTTATCCAGATCCAACTGCTTTTTCTTCAAATATAGCAAAAACTTTCTTAGCATTCAGTTTAATGACCCAAAATTTGGAGTTTTAGGACCCACAGTGGGGTTTTAACTGCAATTTGCTGTAGATAAAACCTTAAAGTGCCTGTGACATCAACTTTTGTAAGAACAGTTAATGCGTTTTTGAAATGACAACATTATTAACATATTACAAAACAAATTTCACATTGCTCAGATGGACAGCTGTTGAGATATTTGCATGTGAAATAACAGGAAGTGATGTCAAATAGGAATGTCTGCATGTAAATAGTAATAAAAATAATTGTTACCAATTATTTTAATATTTTAGATGAATTACAATCACCCTAATTACAATATGTTAACATTTTAAGGCTTCTGAAAGATTGATTGAAGACATTTTAAGGCTAATTAAAGCCTTATTTTTGGATCGATGAATTCAACGCCGTTTAAGACTTTTTAAGGATCTGCAGGAACCCTGTAGTGAAACGTTCACAGCAAAATTAAATAACATTTTCTGATATATTGAAATAAATCTGAAATGCAGGCCCACATTCAACATAAACAAAACATTCAGCTGAAAACTACACAAAAGCTTCAGTCATGATTAAACTACATTAGACCAGCAGTAATCAGTGTACATCAGGGCTATTCAACAGGAAACCCCTGGATTTCTACTTTAATTACTGAGTTCTTTTAGTTCAACAGAGACATGTTTGGTATCTACTGAAATGTCAGAACCTTGGCTACAAACTGGTAAAAACCATTTCTATGAACACTCAAGACAGTTAAAATTACAAGCAGTTGAAGATATAACTACGAAAGTGAAAATAAAATTACCTTATTTTTCGGACTATAAGCCGCACCGCACCCCCCACCCGCCCATCAGTTAAAACAAAAACAAAACAGTACACCCAAAATTGTGGTCAAAAAAGTGAATTCAACATCACATTTATTTTTAAGAAAAAGGTTGGCAAGTTCACCGGTACTAATAATAATAATAATAATAATAACAATAATAATAATAAACTCTCGGAAAAAAAAGGCGAGAGGTCTGGAATTAAAACAAAAAAAGCAAACCTTTAGAAATTACTGGTAAAGTTCGGAGGAATATGGTTCATTTAACTGACCCTATTTTGGTAGTTTTCTTTAACAGTTTCTGGTCCAACAAAACGTCTCATTGTCCTCCGGCGCACTGAAACCATCGAAGTCCTCCTCTTCAGTGTCGGAGTTAAACAAGCTGAGAAAAGCTGCGTCACACAGCGGTATCTGTTCAGTGTCGGAGTTAAACAAGCTGAGAAAAGCTGCGTCACACAGCGGTATCTGTTCAGTTTCTGTGTCGCTGTCCTCCCGGGCTGGCTCTGAAGCTGTGGTGCCCGCTTCACGTAGCAGTCCAGCCTTTCGGAACCCATTGGTGATGGTGGACTCATTCACCCTGCTCCACGCTGTTAGAATCCACTGGCAGACATCAGGAAATGTCACTCTTCGCATTCGGCCAGTTTTTGTG
This sequence comes from Austrofundulus limnaeus, assembly GCF_001266775.1. Classification (NCBI taxonomy): domain Eukaryota; kingdom Metazoa; phylum Chordata; class Actinopteri; order Cyprinodontiformes; family Rivulidae; genus Austrofundulus; species Austrofundulus limnaeus. Next base: position 220,940 of record NW_013952772.1, read on the forward strand.
AATGATTTATCCCCGTTAGTCAGCTGCTGGGAAAGCCCTTCCGCTCCAGCATACGTCACTTCATGGGATTCCTTCCCCGGGGAGTGCAATGCCAAAAAAAAAATGTCAGCAGCTCTTCACTCGACGTTTATCCACAAACTGGTCCTGGATTAAGCTCCAAAGTTTTTATCAGTCAGATTCCACCATGAAAAATGTCTGTTTTATCCCCTTTTATGAGTTTTTGGCCATTGACTATCTTTAAATCGCTGCTTCCTGGTCAACAGTCGGCTCTGGAAGCGATCGCTTTTTTCTTTTTTCTTCTTCTTTTTTTGAAGCGAGTGGTTGAAGCAAATGGAGCGTAAGAGCCCCCTGGTGGCTGAAGAAAAAAATCCACATATAAGCCGCACCGGACTATAAGCTGCATGGTTCAAAGTTCAGGGAAAAAGTCGCGGCTTATAGTCCGAAAAATACAGTGGTTTAAAAATTTGGTAAGTCAGAGATGTCAGAATATTATTTGTGGTAAACAGGAAGCAGAATGTGTTATTTTAGATTTTGTTGTCGTTTTATTATCACGACTTACAACCTCACAATTCTTATTCTTCAGATTCTGGTATTAATCCATTCATGACATAAAAACTACTGCCAATAACCCCTTCTCATCAGGGAAAAATACTAAAAACACTACGTTAGGTCTCAGTTCCTGTGTGATCACCTATTTATTGTGTAGTTATGTGATCAGCAGAACTGAGCTTCAGGCAGAAACCTCAGTGTAAGACCACACACGACAAAGTGATTGACACATCCACAGAGACATCTTCCACAGCAGGTGGGCTTCTTGTTGGTTTTCTTACCTTCTTGTTTGTCTTGATAACCTGGATGACCTCATAGTAAACCTTCCTCCAGAGCAGCTCCTCAGCCTTACGGCCGTAGTCGACAGGATGAAGAAACATCAGTTTCACACAAAGCTCCCTCAGCCTAAACAAACAAACAAACAAACACACACACACACACACACACACACACACACACACACACACACACACACACAC
>NW_013952772.1:223858-232317 GCF_001266775.1 Austrofundulus limnaeus
TATCAGATACTTTAAGACTTTTACTCAAGTAATATTCCTAAAGGAGACTTTAACTTTTACCAAAGTAATATTTTGGTAAGATACTTGTACTTTTACTCAAGTATCACTTTGTGGTACTTTATACAACACTGGTCATATTGTAGGTCTAGATAAGAATTCAGTAGGGGTGCACCGATTCTAGTTTTCTTGCCGATCTCCAATCTTTAAAAAGTCCGACCTGCCAATTCCCATTTTGGCCAATACCATTTTTTTTTAAATAGTTGACACTGTCATATGTTACAAAGTCATATAATTTCCATGTTCAAATGTTATTTTACTGAAATACTTTGAACAATATATTTGAAACAATACAAACTTGTCTGAACTGGATATTAGATAGTGCTCACAGCAGAGCAAAAGAGGATAGAGGATGATTTTCAGACCTTTAAGGTAGACAAGCCAATCTTTTCTGCTAAGGATCGGCCGATCTCCAATTTCCCAAAAGTAAGGAAATCATCCGGCGGTGCACCCCCTAGAATTTATATTCAAAGCTGCTGACTTCATTTAACTTAACTTTAAACTCTCCAGGCAAGTTTCGCTGTTGATCAGTTCTTATTCTAGTTTGGTTTAACGCTCTCATTTTGTTTTATTTTACAAACTCAAGCAACACCCTTCAAAAATACAGAATCCTAAAAGTGTAAAATCACAGATGTCATAAGATGGAACAGCTTTCAGGCTGGAGGTTTAGTTTTTGCCTGTCTAATTAAACAATAAAAAAAAGGTTGAATTTGACCAACTTGCTCTGTGGTTTATCAGATCATCAGGAAATCTAAAAACACATTGAGCAAAATGTACCAGTCCTAGGCTAGTCCTAGGCCAGGCCAAGGCCAGGCCAGGCACTCTTCAGATTGAAATGAAAGCTCTGCTTCAAAGTGCTGAGAAGACTGGACCTACTTGTTCCGCAGGCTGATGTTCTCCGGCTTGAAGACTTCTCTGTAAGATGATTTGCTGCCGATGATGACATCCAGCTTGTGCACAGACTCCACCACAGCCCTGGCAGAAAACAGGACAATGACTATGAAAAAAAAAAATCAGCTGTTTATATTGTAGCGAATAACATTTATTGGGATGAAAGGTTACAAAAGCTTTAAAAACCCGTGTTTGTTTCGCTTCTCTAACAAAAACAGAAACAACTAATGACAATGATTAAGCTACTTTAGAGGTTGAATCAAACACGTCTGTTCTTACACAAACAACACACATGGACTTTGCACATAATGTTAATAGTTTAGTCGTTTCTTTAAGTGCAGTTCAATAAATAACCTATCATTAGCACCTCCGGTTAGCTTGTGAGAAACGGCCTCGTCAACTTACCTGTAAAGCCGCTTGATGAGGAGGACTTTCGCCTCTGGTTCGCTGTCCTGTCCCGGTCCACTCATATTAGCGACCAGACAGGTGTTGGAGCACACGTCCCGGTGTCAGGTCACCGTTTCATCCGAGCCTCCAGACACACAGTTGTCACGGCTACTCGGGTTAGCTCCCCCGGTAGTGACACCCGTGTTGTTAGCCAGCTAGCTAGCACTAGCTATCCAGATAAGGTTAGCGTTCCTCTGGTTCTCTCCGTCTTCTTTCGTTTCTTGTGTCCTTTGACGAAACCCCCTCCACCCATTCGTTCTGAAAACTGGGTAGAAAGGGGTTCCGGCTGATATTAAATGTTCCCGGTCAGCTAAAATGCTCTAAAATGCCTCTTGTGTTGTTCTCCGATCCGGCCATTATTCCTATCAGGCACTGACCGCCTGAGTATCGCGAGAGTACAAACGTGAATTAACGAGATTTGCAGCAGGGTTGCCAAATCATTCAAAAATCCGTAAATCGGCACTTAAACAAGAAAATAGTTATTTCTAACCAATTAGTTGAATCCTTACAATACATTACTGTTAATGTTTGTTATATAGTGACACACTAATGTTACACATAAAATACAAGTTATAAGAATAATTTAATTCATAGCTAATTGAAAAAAATCCTTTAGCTGTCCAACCAAATTACTCATTGTGTCACAGTTACTGAAATTCACCAGCTCAGGGGTCTGACAGCAATTATTGTCATCACTTAAATTTAATTCATGTTTTAAACTATATTATAAACTCACTGGCAGGCTGAATGAGTCGTATAGCCGTGTCATTGATCCTTATTTGACAGGATCACCTCTCTTCTGGAGGACTCCGGGGTGTTCCTAGGCCAGCTGATGTCCTGAGTCTGCCCTGGGGTCTCCTTCCAGTTTAACATGCCTGGAACACCTCCCAACAGGGAGGCGTCCAGGAGGGCATCCTTACCAGATGCCTGTACCACCTCAACTGGTTCCTCTGGATGTGGAGCAGCAGCTCGAACAACTCAACTTCTCACTCATTTCTAAAGGAGACTCCAGATAGCCTGTGGAGAAAACTCATGTTGATGGTCTGTATCTGAGCTCTGGTTCTGTCGGTCATTACCCAGGATAAGAACAGACTGACCAGTAAACTGAGCTTCTCCTTGCAGCTCAGCTCCCTCTTCACCACGATGGATCGGCACAGATGATACGCCACTATTTTGAGTGTTTCTGAAACCTCCCAGCAGTTAAACTTTCCTATTCATGTTTGAGCATGAAGCTCTGAAGTCTGTTAAAAAAGGACTGAAGAAACAAAGCAAGTTTTTGAATAAAAAGCAGGTAATTGAGTGTAAAACAGTATATTTACCTCCATAGGTGTAATTTGCAGGGGGGTTAGGGGGGTTATGACTGCCACAATAATTTGATCCAGTCAAAACACCCCCCCCCTCCCCCCACCCCAATTAAAGGACATCATTTGCTCAAGCACAATAGAAATGAACTGGTTAAGTACACAGATGCAACTGACTTGTCTTTAGGTAACTTTGACCTGATTTAAAAATTTACAATTCAATTCAATTCAAAAATACTTTATTGATCCCAGAGGGAAATTAGGTGTTGTTGTATCTCATTTAACTAAAGAATTATTGTAGATGCTGATGGCTGTGGGCAGGAAAGATCTTCTGTAGTGGTCTGTATTACAGCGAAGTTACATACAATACAATACAATGTCATATACAGTATGTACATTTAAGTATAACTACTGAAAATGACGTGCAGGGTTTTGGAGCACAACCCCCTCAATGCTAAACCTAAAGTTACGCCCTTGTTTACCTCACAGCATCTTGTTTTATCTTTAAACTTGTGTTGTGTGTGGGGGTTACTGTGATTCTGTCAGGTCCTTGTATGACCGGTGTCAGAGTCTGGTCCACATTGCCGGCAGTAAGTCGGGCTCATTTCCGGTGAGAGTTGGACTCCGCCAAGGCTGCCCTTTGTCACAGATTCTGTTCATTACTTTCATGGACAGAATTTCTAGGCGCAGCCGAGGTGTTGAGGGGATCCGTTTTGGTGGCCTTAGGATCGCATCTCTGCTTTTTGCGGATGATGTGGTCCTGTTGGCTTCATCGGAACGAGATCTGCAGCTCTCGCTGGAGCGGTTCGCGGCCGAGTGCGAAGCGGCCGGGATGAGGCTCAGTGCCTCCAAATCCGAGGCCATGGTCTTGAGCCGGAAAAGGGCAGAGTGCCTTCTCCGGGTCAGGGGGGTCGCCCTGTCTCAAGTGGAGGAGTTTAAGTATCTGGGGATCTTGTTCACGAATGGGGGAAGAACGGAGCGGGAGATCGACAGGCGGATTGGCGCAGCGTCTGCTGTAAAGCGGGCGCTGTACCGGTCCGTCGTGGTGAAGAGAGAGCTGAGTCAGAAAGCGAAGCTCTCGATTTACCGGTCGATCTACGTTCCTACCCTCATCTATGGTCATGAGCTTTGGGTCATGACCGAAAGAACGAGGTCCCGGATACAAGCGGCCGAAATGGGTTTCCTCCGCAGGGTGGCTGGGCTCTCCCTTAGAGATAGGGTGAGAAGCTCGGTCATCCGGGAGGGACTCAGAGTAGAGCCGCTGCTCCTCCACGTCGAGAGGAGCCAGTTGAGGTGGCTCGGGCATCTGGTAAGGATGCCTCCTGGACGCCTCCCTGGTGAGGTATTCTGGGCACGTCCCACCGGGAGGAGGCCCCGAGGAAGACCCAGGACACGCTGGAGGGACTATGTCTCTCGGCTGGCCTGGGAACACCTTGGAGTTCCCCCGGAGGAGCTGGAAGAAGTGGCTGGGGAGAGGGAGGTCTGGGCCTCCCTTCTGAAACTGCTGCCCCCGCGACCCGACCCCGGATAGGCGGAAGAAAATGGATGGATGGATGGATGGATACTGTGATTCTGTACCGTTTTATTCAATAAGTTTGAGAAGCTGAAAGTTTTCCTTGATTAGGTCGTGAGCCAGACCAGCTCAGAACTTTTCAATCATAAAACAACAACAAAAAGTGCTTATAAAACCATTTTATGTTTAATTTGACTGAAATAAGTGTTGTAATTCCTCCTATGTGTCAATAGAGGCCAACAGAGATCACTGATCCTTTAGGAGCTTAAAGCCATGGAGATGACGATGAAAAGCTTGAACCCACTGAGGCAGAAGAAGTTGTAGAGATGAAATTAATTTATAGGTGCAGACTTATATAATGGGTTTGAACAAATGTGTTAATCTGTGTGTGACGGGCACAGAAATTGGTTGTTTTTGGTTTGTTGCTCCTACAGCAGCTGAAGAACAACACCTGCAGGAGAACGAGCACAACTGCAACAAAAATCTGAAATATCACCAACAATTTGATTTGAAATGACTGAAAACATAAAAAAAACCCAGACACACAAGAAGTTAAGAATTCAATAATCTTTTAATTTAATAATTTATTTACGTAATTCTATCTCCTCTCTCGCCCACCCGAAAAATATAAATTTCGGTGTATTCAAAAACAAAAAATCAAAACAAAAAAATGGCATTTTCATCAACCGCATCATAAGAATTAGTCAACAAACTCAAAGAGGCAATAATTATTATCATTATTACAATAATAATTAATCAATTATCAGAATATCCACATTCATAACAAATCCATATACAACTGCAAAAAAACACTCTTCAACACCACTCTTCCATTAATATACACAAAATCCCCAAATGTCTGTTCTGTCAAAACAACAATTAGAGGAGTTTTGGGGGAAAAGGAGGGGGGGAGCTATGGCTTGTAAAAGGGGGGTATGAAGATGTTTGACCAGCAGAGTGACTGGATCTGTGGTTAGTAAGAGTATAAGAGGGAGGCACACTTATTTAGTTAGGACCTATACAAAAAAACAAGCAATGTTGAGTAATAACAGTATACTTCTATGGAAGGATTCGTCTGCATAAAAACGCTTCGATGACTCCATCAGAGGCAGAATTTGGGGGAGTCAAAATTTCAAAGAACATCTATACATATATAAGGGTTGTCAGAATAAATATATAACTCTGAATGACAACCATCGCCAAACATAAATCTTAGGAACCAAAAGTTAAACGTGAGAACTCGAAACAGGCTTGAACCTGTGAGGAAATGAAGGTTTCTGGAGAGAAAAATAATAAATAACTGGTTTTAGTGTACGTTATAATATGTACAAACATTGCTTGGTCACCCAAATCTTTTTTATTTAAAAAAAAAAGCTTTTGAGTTGGTCAGAAAATGAGTGCAAGCTTAAGTGAGTTTGATTTGAGAGCCTGGAGAAAAAGCAGCTGTAAAGTGACAGACGTTGCTGATGTTCTAAGTCTGCACAGAAAGTGCTTGTGATCGCTGTCAGTGTGTAAAAACCTCCCCGTGCCTCACTACTGGTAATTTTAGAAGACCTATTCATAGAAAGAGAGAGAAACATTAGAGGAAAAAATAACTGTACACTCTGCATTATACAAACAAACTGTATAGACATACCATATATACACATTTATGCAGTATATACAGAGGTTTAACCAGAACACACATATATACAAACACATTCACTCGGCTCAGCAGGACCTCTAACATATCTCTCTCTCTGGTTTCCCTTCAGTCACAAATGGCAGGGATTTCAGGTCTGATTGGTGTCAGTGGAGTCCCTCGTTAGAAAGAAATGAGGTGTTTTACAGCACCTGGACTGCAGAAGATATGGTCACACAGAAGCCCAGCACCCCCCTGCTCTGTTTAAACTCTGCACACCTGCGAAGGAAACGTCCTCGTCCAGCGACGTCTGCATCGTCCGTAAATGGAGAGCTCCATGGCGGCGGGTGGAGGAGAAACAACCTCCTCTGCATCTTTGTCGTTAACTCTTTTTATCGTTAGGAGGAAACGGCTGGTCACAGCAACGTGCAAACTGTTGTGTGTGTGTGTGTGTGTGTGTGTGTGGGGGGGGGGGTGTCAATAGGTAAAACACAAGCTTGTCCCTCAGTCCTGCAGGGCAACACTTTCCTCCACAAGATTGTCTGAATATGAAAAGTGTTTCTATAAAACTCCATCAGATGGAGTCATCTGTCTTCATCAAGAAATAAAGATCTTCTCCAGAAGATGTCTGATGAAGAGGCTTTTAAAATACTACTGTAAGAATAATTCATATTATCATAGAAATATAAATAACAACATTCTGTCCAGGTTTTTTTTTTGTCAAAGTCTTCATTGAAACAAGTTTTTGTTCCTAAGGAGTCTTTGATTGAGGCTGTGCATATTTAGTTTCCTTCAAAATCAAAGTCTGAAAACAATCTTGATGGAAGAGCTAAAAACTACAAATAAAAAAAACTTTTAAGAGGGTTCAAACGTGTGACGAGGATGCTTAAGTGTAAATAAAAAAGGAACTAAAAAGTAATTTAAAGATTGCAATAAGAGAATAAGAGAGGGAAATAAATGTTTGGAAAGTAAATCCGCTTTGACTGAAATATTCAGAGAAGTCAAGCACCTTTGAAATCCACTTTAACAACCCTCTCTCTTATTTCAGTCCTTGGCCTTTGAGTTCTTCCTTCTGATTGGTCAGACTGCATAGCTGTTCTTTGCATGCTCGGCAGGCGAACAAACACTAAAAACATGTCCAGCCCACCTTTAAAAAGGCCAAATGTTGATCCAACAACGAGGCGTCAAGCACATTAAAAAAAGTAATCCTTTTTGCAAATCAGAGAGAGAGAGGGCTCAAGTAAAGTGAGAAACAAAATAATAAAGCCCAGCGTTTCCTTACATGGTCCGCCGGGGGGTCGCACCATCCTTTGAGAAGAGAGAATGGGACCAACGTCCCACGTTCTCCCTTTGTCAGCCAATCGCGTCACGAGAGAGGGCTCGGGACATTTGGCCGTGCCAGCCCGCAGACTGCCGATGGTGCATCAGCCAATTAGGTTCCACATTGTCCTCCATGAAGCTTTGAGAGTGGCTAAAGGGGGGAGAAAACAGGGAGACAGAGAGAGAGAAGACACGAGGGAGGGTGCGTGATCAGGTGCTGTTCGAGCGAGGATCTGCAGCAGTAGTCTCTGCAAAGCTAGACTCATCTTGTGTTTAGTTTGTTTGTGTTCAGCTCTGAGGCAACTGCTTGTTTACCTGAGTCACTGAGGTATTTTCACAGCAATGTTCATTTCTCCACTAAGACTCGTGTCATGGATCAGACCCCTTTAAATTCAACATTCAGCACAAGAGTGAACTTCACACGAAGGAAAAAGAGCAGCTCTACTGTCTGCAGACAGCCTGTTCCCGTGTCGAGACTGAGCGTCTGCTGGTTCGACAGTTAAAACATTCAGCAGAGCTAAGGTTTATTCTCCTGCCGGCCGGTTCGACCTTTCACCTCATCAAATCAAAGAAGTGCACGTGTAAACAAGTTGTGTGTAAAGCAGACAAAAACACACACAAATCTTACAGCGCACACAAAATGATGGACTGAATGTGTTACAAACATTTCAAAGACTTTCCACACGTGACACACATGACACTGAAGATTTAAACCCAAAAACACGTCAAATACTTCTAATTTGTTACGATAAGCTTATTGTTAGATTATAATGCCACTGTTATACTTTTAATGCCACAAATCTCTTAAAACTAAAAAACAAGACAAAGTAGACTAATTGCTAATCTGTTAAATAGTAGAGTGTAAGAGAGGCATTCTGAGGTGCTTTTGGTTCATATAAAGCTCATCGAAATCAGTTCATCCAGGCACTTGAAGCTAAATGAGCCTAAATTTCTGGAAATGGGTTCCACATGGAAAGCTTTTATTAGTTACATTCCACGTTCAAAAAGTAAGGCAAAAATAGCACAAAACCCACAGAAATTAACCTTCTTAGTTGGTTTTCATTTGCTCTCAGGTTATTTTGAGTGAAAACCTGTGAGCAAAGTTCATTGCGTGGATGCTGCGAGGTGGAGATAAACAACCTGTGCAAAACTTACTCCTCCTGCTTTGAGCTTGGAAGCTGTTTTTATCAGAGCAGAACGAGCGCAGCTCTGAACAGAAGAAAATAAAGAGAAACCCCAGAAACTCCATTAGACAGAAGAACACAACAAGATGCACAAAAAACAACAGAGACAGAGACACATCCTGTAG
>NW_013952772.1:232386-235088 GCF_001266775.1 Austrofundulus limnaeus
GGGCTTGGGGGGGAGGTCCACTCAAAGACAAACTGCAGGAAGAGAAGAGACAGTGAATCATGAGTCGTGACAGAAGCAGTGACATGGCAGACATACAGACGGCTTGCTTGGGGAAAAAAACAAACAAACAAACAAAAAAACGGCACCATTTGTTTCTGTTTAGCACCAGTTTATCACATCGGTTCTGAGATTGAGAAGAGAAAAACTGCACGAGCTCAAAAACAAGTAGTCCCTTTGGATTGAGAGAAACAAACAGAAAGTTCCCAGAAGTGTCCTCCTGCCACTCAAACACCAACGCTGTGTCCGACCCACACGCTAACAAAGCTAAGGGTGTTACCTCGACTGTTAGACCCTGTTGAAAAAACTCCCAAAGGCACTAGGTAAAAGCCAGAACACTTGGCCACGCCTCCGCCCGGCGCGTTGCAGGACGTGGACGCAAACACGGATCCCTCCGTCACTTTAAGCCCGCTCACAGCTCAGACGCTTCCTCCTTAATGGCTACTATGAAGTCTTTGGGGTGTTTGATCCTTACGTCACGAAGACAGGCGATGGATTCACACTGCAGGTATGAAACAAGGCGGCGAGATCTTGTCCTGCAAGTCTCGTGCCGTTTTAAAGCTCCGTGTGAGCGTCAGGAGAGCAAGTGTTCATTAAAGAGCCCTTTGTGTTTGTGTTAAACAGTGTGATTATTACTCCTCTCCCACACAGTGTGCTTCTCTCTCTGCTCGCAGGCAGAAGGGGACAGAAAGGATGGGGACTGTTTTAGTTTTGTATCGTCTCTCTCTCTGATTTGGCTTGTGTTTGACCTACTCCCCCTCCATTCTTCTACACGTGTGTCGTTGCCGTGGCCTCGGTCGCCTGTGAAGATGCCATGTTATCGCCATGGAGCTCTTCATTCTGACTAGGATGCTGGTGAGGAGTGGGTAAGGAGGGAAGGTCCACAGTTTGGGGGAGGACTTTATTGTGGGGTGATGTGTCAGAGGAAATGCCAAAGGAAGAGAGTCTGTGGACTTGATTGTTGGTTACCGCTCCTCCTTGTCCTCCTCCTCCTCCTCCCCATCCACGCTCAGTTTTCACACCGGGGTCTGCAGAACCCAGGGAGGAAAGCTGGTCCTCCTAGCGAGATAGAGAAAGAGGGGAGGGGGGGAAGAGGAGTGGGAGCAGGAAGAAATGGTTGCAGGAGAGAGGCCATTCAATGAACGATGGAAAGGATGCGAGGAAAAAAGGATATGTCCCATCATGGCATGTTGAGGAAAAACAAAGAAACCAGTGAGACACACATAAAGAAAAGAAGAAGACAAGAAATATGTAATTTCATGTGGGAAAACATCAACGTTGATAAGAGGAGAAAAAGGTGGAACGACAACATGTAGAAGTGGTGATCAGAGCAAAAATAAAAAAAATAAAAATAAAACCACAACAAGGGATTGGAAGAGGAGACAGAGAGAGAGAGGAGAGAAAGAGTCAAATGAGTTAGGAGGCTGATGAACACCAACAGAAATGGCAGCATTAAAAAAAGGAGAAACAGAGAAAGAGGAGATGAGGGGGAGTTTAAATCCTGGAAGCTCAGAGGATCCTGATCCACTCAGGACCAGAAGCAGGGAGCGTTTGTCATGTGACTGCTGTCACAGAGACTGAAAGTTTACTTTCTTATCTGAATGTGCTTAAATACAAAATAAAAACTTATCTGTACTATAACAGCACTATAGTGTCATCTTATTAACATGCACAGTCAGGACTGTAAGCCACACATTTTAAAAGCAAAGCATTTAAAGCAGAAACGAGTCATTTTTACCAACCAAAGGTTTCTCCACCAACAACAAGGCTGGACCCTTTGGTTAGGAAATCTGACTTTAGCTTTCTTAAAAAAAGACATTAAATATCAGAAACATTTTTAGTTTTATTTATAAGTCTATTAAAGTCCCCATGAAATCAAATTTGACATCATTTGACTCCATCGAAGCCTGATGGTGACGGGATTAACAAAAGAGATAAAACATAAAACATTAGTTGGCCTGAGAAAAACAGACCGCTGCTTCAGTTTTTTTGTTTTTAAAGATGCACCAAATTTAAAAAAATCTCCACTTTTAGAAGCATTTTTATTTGAATTTTTCTCACCAGAAATGTCAGTTTTTTTTTTAAATAAACAAGCTCTAGAATTTACTAAAACTACCGTACCAGAATACATGTATGGGAATATTTTTGAATATATTTGAATGTATTAAAAGAAAATAGTTGGATTTTTGTGTGACTAAAGTTACAGGCCTCTCTTGTGAATGAGAATCTCTCTCTCAACATTACCTAAATAAAAGTAAATAAAATCAAAGAATTAAGACAGATTCAAGATTCAATCTTTTTGAACATGTTTAAAATGTAACCAACGAGCCTGCGAGCGCCTGCTGCCATGTTGGAGAATCCCTCACAGATGCTGTTTCACAAACTGGTCCCAGTCCACTGAGATATCCTGTTCCTGTTCATTTAGCTGAGCTGCTCTGAAAACAAACTGACGACTGCAGTGTGTTATCATAAAAACTGTTCATCAGTGAACGTCTTTACTTTAGATCAGTCTGTTCTGCAGTGGTTCGGCCTCAGATACCACCAATAACAGAACTTTATGCCTCAATATTGATACTAAAATCAAAATATCAACACTTAAGTCATTTCAGGTCATGTATATCATTAACAGGAACACAGTAGTAATA
>NW_013952772.1:235157-241072 GCF_001266775.1 Austrofundulus limnaeus
GAACAACTTTTCCTTCCACCTGGGTAAACACAGTTGCTTCAGTAATATGTTCACATAATGGTTTAACTTTTATAGTGGTTCTTCATGACTAAGCAATAATTTATTTGAATGGTTTTATTATTTTACTTCACATTTTTATTCTTTAAAATACATTTTTATGTAATTTTTGTATGATTGTGTTATTTTTCCTCCTGAGTTTAAAATGAATAAATATGATTCTGATGTTTGTGTTCTTTATAAAGTGTTAATTTGAAATACATTTATAGATTTCTCACATGAGCTGAGATCAGAATCACAGCTACAGTCGGAGTTTTACTTGTTATCAGAATCAAAGAGGAAATGTTTGGTGTCGAAGGGATTCTGTCAGTTTGTGCAGCAGAGAAGCAGCAGGGTTTTTATTCAGGCACGATGTGGACACCTTCAGTCTCCACCGGAGGAACTGAAAACAGTTTTTGTCTGAAAAGAGGCAGCGTTTATCTGAGTTCATGGGAACTTTAAGGTCCAGCTTTAACAGACTCTCTTAATGAAATCTAAAATAAAACTTATCAGGAGGCACTTTTCTCATCAGGCTGCTGAAACATCCTGAAATTAAATGTGATGAATGTGTTTGGGACATGTGCAGTAACGTCTCAGGTTTGTTCTTTATCAAACCTGGAAAATGTGAATGAGTGATTTTCTAACACACAGGAGACAGGATTTATTATTTTTTGTAATATGAGTGGAATGAAGCGATGCAGAAGGGAAAGGCAGAAAAAAAGTAGGAATGTTTTGCATCAAGTTGAGATAATGAATCAAAAAGCAAATTATCAGGGGATGAATTTGCTGCTGAAGGGTCTGATCACTGCCAGGGAAAATTATTTCCATTTTACTTAAAGAATAAAATAAAATAAAATGAAATAAAATAAAATGCAAACAAGCAAACCATAAAATCTGCTTCCCAATGTAAATGTGCGCTAGTGGGCCTTTTCTCTTCTCAATCAGAACCAAAATGAAAACAGCTGGAGCTGCTAACTGGTGCTAGAAGCTAAGGATCGGCTCAGGAGGCGTCGCAGGATGCCAGAAACACAACCCCACCCACACGTGTTCTATCAGACCCAAACAGAACCAACAGTGCTGTTTAATACCCATGTGTGGACCACAACACATGGCTATTAAACGGAGAGCTCCAGCAGGTGAAAGGACACGAAGCAACAGGTTTCCTGACTTGAACTTACCGAGCCGGCTGCGCTCTGTGCACCTGCAGTGCTGCAGCGTCCCGTTACTCTGCTGCCAAGTCTTATTTTAACACGTGGGAAATTTGCAGAAACACAGAACACGGAGTGGAGAGCTGGAATGTTTGGGTGTGTTTAATGATACAGAGAGAACACTGAGCACAGAAAATCTTACCCTTCATGTCCAAATACTCCAACTGGGATGGTGAAAGTTTAAAACAATAAAAACCTGCTGTAGGTGGGGGCTTCGTCATATATATATATATATATATATATATATATATATGACTTTAAGAGATTAAAAACCATTGCTATGTAAATTAAAGTGACATTTTCCAGGTAAAGACTGTAAATTTGACCAAAACAAAACCCATCATGAGTGTCGGACAGCACCTGACGCACAACAACAGCTGGTTTTACACAAAAAACACAAACACACAAATACCTGAACACAAACCCACAGACACACACAGAAACATGTCATCAGTGTTGGTCAGGAAAGGATCGGGACAGATACGGAGATTTCACGAACTTCCTGTTGTGGTTGTGGGAGGGATGAGAGACCTGAAGGCTAATGATGCTGATGTGTTCGGAACAGCATGAGGGTTCAAAAAATAAAATTAAAAATTAAAAAATGTGTTCAGGAAATAAAAGTGGAACAAAAAAAGGTTTAACATGAACGTTTTCACTACTTACAGACAGATTTGTCTAAGAGCAGGAACATTTTAACAGTTTGGGTTTTTTTTTAAAGAGGAAAAAAACGAAACTGGAACCCAAAATGTTAAAGTTTAATCTCTCCCAAATCTGGCCTGAAGTCTGTGAAGCCATGAAAAAGTGTTTGTATGAATTTATTTCCCTTCTTTGCTTTAGTTTGTCAGCAGTCTAAATAAGAAAAAGTCAGTTTATTAGACTGTTGATTTGCTGCTACTTTGTTTTTTTATATATATTTTCAAACTATTTTACAAGATTTTTTCTTCCTTCTGCACCCTTTTCATTCAATAACTGATTTGCTTTTTAAAAATTGATTTTGTTTTCTTTATGAATGAAACAGATAAAGCTGAAACAATCATGTTTAAAATCTGTATTTGTATAAAACAAACATTAAACACATGATTAGTAATTATAGTTTAAAGTATATATTTTAAATGCTAACATGTGCAAGAAGCAAAGTGTTTATGCACTAATGCAGTAACAAAGTAAGAATTCTTTGTAAACAGATGTTTGTGGATTATCGTCCATCTGCAGACATTTAAAGTGATATAAAACTGCAATGCAGCAGGTATGGAGGTCCGAAACTGTCATAATTAGAAATAAAAGTAAAAAATAAATAAATGGACCAATAAATAAATAAATACACTTAAAATGCACCAATGCATTCAAAAAAGGAGAACTTTAGCTCATGTTTTATCATTTAATTGACCTTCATATTTATTTTTCAGCTTAGTTCCAAAAAATTTTATATTTTAACTCATAATTTACATTTTCCTGTTTTTAAAATGCATATTTTTATTGTTCATTTTACTTGTACATACATCTGTGTCTCATAAATGATAATATTTAATTACATTTTTATAATTTTTTTCTCAAGTCTTTTTATTTCCATGTGTTTTTACATGTCTCTGTCTCCTGTTTTTATACCTTATGCATTTCTGCCTCATTATGTAAATAAGCTGGGCGGAGCTTTTGGGTCAGCTCCTCTCCTATTGGTCAACAGGCAGGAAGGAGCAGGATCCATGTGCAGATCTACTGTGCTGCTGCCGCTGCCTCAGTTGAGATCAAAGTTCAGTTTAAAACAAAGACATGGAGGAAAACACTTTGTTTTAAACTGTCCAGGTTACTTTAATGAATCAGATTATTTATGGAGACACACACAGAGCAGAGATGTGTAATCCTAATCCCTAGAACAACTCAAGCTAACTTGTGTCTGCTAAAAAAAAACAACTGATAAATCCACTTTTTGTGTGTTTTAGTTTTCTATTTATCCCTGCTACATTTTCTACTGAGAGTATTTGATTACATAACCTGATTTATGATGTCAGAGGCTGTTTGAAGCTCTGATTTTAATATTTGACATGTTTTCATTGTCAACAGAAAACCAAGGAGCGCTCCTCACGTCCATCAGTAAGCTCTGAACAAATATTCTGTGACGGGCCTCTCTTTGTTCTCCTGCTAAGATGAACGGTGGGGGTGAGGTTTATAAGAACAGACGCACACAGAGAACAGGAGAGAAGAGGCAGCGGGATGGATGGAGGGAGGGATGGAGGGATGGTGAGAGAGTTTGCTGGTTAGGTTATTACCTGGGTATTCGGGGTGGGACAGGTGCAAGTCGGGGCTGCACTAGGATGGACTGACGCCTCCCCTAAGAGAAATCACCGTATCTCATCAACATAGGAGGAGAGGAAAGGAGAGGAGAGGACAACTAAAAGTAGGAGGCAAAATAAGGAGGGAGAACTTGTGCACAAGAAGGGAAGGATTCAACTTGAGGTTTGAGGAGAAAACAAAAACCACCACTGAAACATCACAAACACAATGCACAACACAAAGTGAACAAAAAAAAAAACACACATATATCCAGGTAAATCCTTCCTGAGTCACATTTACATTCAGCTCCTTGAAGGAAACGACAAACAAAGAAACTTTGTCAGATATCCAACAGCCTGAAAGCCTTAAAGCAGCGAGCCATGCAGGTTGATCATGCTGCAGAACCAGGCAGCTGCAAACAGAACAGCTGCTCAGGTCTCATCACAGCTTCGCCAACATGTCCTGCTTCAGGAGAACACGAGAAGAACATGCTTCTGTCAAACATGCAGCTCTGATAATTCACCTTCAACACATCTGCAAATACAGTTTGTTTTAAATCACCAACATTTCACAGAAACTCAAACACAAAGATGCAACAAACTGCAAAGGAAAGAATTTCTTTTTTTAATGAATGAATGTGAGGATGGAGCTTTTATTTCTCTTCAGATGCTGCTCGTGTCAAATGATCAACCCAACAGTGACATGTTTAAAACAGTTACAAGTTGTAACTAATTTATTCTGTATTGAACCATAGGTTTTACTTGAAGCAGTTTCTCACCACCTGTAAGGACATCACTGTTTTATTTATTTTTTTCTGTATATTTTGGCTGCAGTGCGTTCTCAGCTCATGTTTTTACTGCGGCTGGTTGCAGATGACGTCGTATTGAAACACAGACGGGGGCAGGAAGTAAACGCAGCCCTGTCTCCTTCTGTTGATTCAGCATCAAAAAGCCTAAACTCTGGGCCATGTTTGGTTGTTGCAACCGCTCCAATCAGAAGAAGATTTAAAAAAAATCATGTTCTGGAAGTAGTGTGTCAGACAAAAGACGACAAGAGTGGATCAATAATCTACAGCTACAAACAGGAGGAGAGGAAAGAACAATGTAAGAGTTTACAATTTGACCACTTTCTAACAGGATTGTATCGTTTAAATCCTATTTTCTGCTATTTTATTGGACAGTTACTGGAATTTGGATTTACAGAAGCTAAATGAATTATTTACAAGTATATCCAAGCACATAGAAATAACAGGAGTTATCTCGTAAGCGTTAGCGATAGCATTGTTATCATAGGCTAATGACTTCAAACAGAGCAAGTCACTGCTCACCTGGGCAGAAACAAGTCAACAGATATTTAAAGCTTCTTTGATCCTAAATGTTTGACCCAACCAAAGGTCTAATCAATCAATCAATCAATCAATCAATCAATCAATCAATCAATCAATCAATCAATCAATCAATCAATCAATCAATCAATCAATCAATCAACCAACCAACCAACCAACCAACCAACCAACCAACCCATCCATCTATCCATCTAATATGATTATACGACAAGTCTTTTTATTAAGACAATATGGACCAGAGGATAAATGTACGCAGATTTTTTTTGTGATATCTCATCTGTGCCAGCCCAGTTAGAGCATTAGCATACTCTCTGTGATCCATTTCTATAGCTGAGTTTCCACTGACCATGAAAATGTGCAAATTAGAATTTCAAAACTAAATTTGCTCAATGGAAACACGTCAATTTCGAAAAAAATTACATATTTTATTTTAATAATAATAAAAAAATCTCGTTGTGTTGCCCTCTCTGTCGTACATTTTCTAATAGCAGTTTAGAGTCTAGAATAAATTTAATGTAGTGTTAAAACAAAGAGATGTGAAAAATTTAAATTTGATATGTAAAAAACACAGAACATATAAATCAGTTCTTAAAGCACGTGTCGTACTCAAGGCCCGCGGACCAAATGTGGCCTGCAGGTGACTCCCGTCTGGCTCGCCGGAGGGGAATGGGTGCGCGTAGCATTGAGACGAGAATCCTGATGTTTTGTGTTTAGTTGAAGTTAAATATAAAACATCACATTTGATTACAACTGGCCCTTTGAGGGCCACCATAACGCTCATGTGGCCCTCAGGGAAAATGAGTTTGACCCCCTGCTCTAAAGCATTTCAGAAGAATATTAACACATTTTCTACACCAGTTTGTTTTTTTAAGTAAAGTTTAGATGTTTAAGATGAGATAATTTTGCAGCTTTATTAAAACGGTTCATTCATGTTATCTGTTCTTATCAGTTTAATAAAAATAAAAAAGAGATGTTACAGAGTCAGCAGTCCTTCTGATTCTCCCTCCCATCATTTGTTGCACACACACACACACACACACACACACACACACACACAC
>NW_013952772.1:242357-272185 GCF_001266775.1 Austrofundulus limnaeus
CACACACACACACACACACACACACACACACACACACACACACAGTCCCCTCATATATTCACCACACGACTCAGGCTTTAGACTGAGCCGCTACAGTTTGACTCCGGAAGAAAAAGGTTGGTTTAGAACAAGAAATGAAACAAACTGCAGGAAAGAAGCTCCTGGAGACACAGAGAGTTCACGTCTGTATCATTTCATTTGGGGGGGGGGGGGGGTTGACCCCAAACATGCCCGACAGGATGAGGAAGAGGAGGAGGACGAGCATCACACACTCAGAAAGACTCTGCTCATTAAAACTCCCTGTCTGCTTTGCACATGGATGGAGGACTCACACACAGAGGACAGGTCAGGGGTGGGGCAAGCCAGTCAGTGGGGGGAGTGTGTGTGTTTGTTTGTGTGTGTGTGGGGTGGGTGCATACACAGCAAACAAAATCATGAGAACAGCAGAGGGGCGAGGAGGAGAAATGGGAGAGGAGAACGCACAAAGTCGACGAGAGAAGAAGCAGACTCACAGACCTGATCAGCAAAAATCCTGGTTTTTGGCTCATAAACGGCTCCGCCCCTTATTTCATCCTCCACAGCCATGAGTCTTGGAAGCAGGACGAGAAGAGGAGTTGAGGAGAAGAGGGTTGTGGGGAGGGGGGGGAGGAGAAAGAGGGTGGGGTAACAGAAAGAGAGGGAGTATTATGAATTCAAGATTAACAAGATGTTGAGCAGCTCCAACATCTGGATCAACAGCGACTCGAGCCGCTGGTTTGAACCCCTGAACCCTGAAGCCACCGTTCGAACTAACCCGAGACATCCTTTATGAGGCACTGCCAGTTCTCACTGCCGGAGTGCTTCTGTCTTCTCGTCCCCGTGGGATTTATCAAAGCGTTTCTGTCCAATTTAAGATGTTTACTGCATCCAGTTAGAAGGGGAACTCACGCCTGGTTTCCTGGGACTTGGACGGTCCGGTAACAAACTCCAGTCATCCCCAGGGAATTGTCCACTCTGACGTAACCAAAGCTGACCAGAATGAGTTTGGCTCATCATTTCAAAGTCTGTACTCACAGATAGAAGCTTTGAGGCGCTGCAGTTTGCACGAGCCAGCGGGCGGTGCGTTTCCCAGCCTTGAGCCAGGGATTTATCCAAGCAGCCAATGAGATTTCTCACACTTATCTGTCTCATAAACTGGCTGCTCTACTGTTGCTTGGTGATAAGTGGCAAAAAAATAAATAAATAAAAATAGTTTGCTTCATGACCTGCCAGGTTTCATTTCAAAATGATCAATTTGTCAACATGAAATGAGCCTAATGAGATGCTATGCCTTTAAAAAGATGAATAAAGGAGCCACTTATTCAGTGTATGTTCATTTGTTGGAGTAAAAACCTTTCATTTTAGTAATTCACTAATCACCACCAAGACTGCAGCACTGATCAAGTCTCACTGTTTCCTTTTATAAAAACTCGTTTTCATCGCCTTCATTTTCTTTTTATTAAGAACACAAAAGCACAAGTTTGACAAGAAAGAAACAAAAACCCACAGTTAAAGTTTCAAACATTTGTGTTTGGATGTTTTATTCCATAAATAACGTACAGAGTTGAGACTTAATTTACAAAAAAAAGAAGAAGAAGAAGAAGAAGAGAGAATAGGAAAGGAAAAGAGTCAGTCATAACCACAGACAGAAATATTTGCACTGTCCCAAAGAACAATGGAATGTAACATGAGTTTACAGCATTTAGATTCAACATGACTTCAAAAGGCAGACAATGAGTCGAGTGGATGATCCGTTAAAAAATAAAGTTCAAGTAGTGTGCTTCTGAGGTCAAGTCGTACATTTAGTCAAAACGATGCTTCGAACATGAGGTCACAATGTCTGAATATTTTGCTACAGAGAAAAAAAGACAAAGATGCAGGAAATGTAAAGTCAACAGAAACTCAGACCTGCTTCAAAAAGCAGCTGCAAATATTTTCTTTTCTGTTTTTTTAAACTTTCCTTACTTTGATTCAAAACTTTACTTTTATTACATTTTTTTATTTAAGGATCTCATTAAAACAAGAAATATTTGCAACTTCTTAAACACAGGTCTGCAAAAGAGAAAATCAAACCCTTGGTTGTTGCTAAAAAAAAAAGCCATTTCAGTCACACATCAAGTCAAAACTCAGAACCACTATAATTCATTTGCAAGATTAAAACAGAAGATTTGCTGTAATACAGTCTGTACAGCCTATTGATGTATTCTTGCTACAAAAGAGAGGCAGATATACCAACACCAGAATACCTATTACTCTGAAAAAGAAAAAAAATAAACTTCTTGTAAATAATTAGAACAATAATAATAAAAAGAAAATCATAATGTACAACCCCAATTCCAGAAATGTTGAGATGTTTTCTAAAACTTGGCTAAAATCAAATGAGGAAATCATGTCGAAATGAGGATTAAGTCAAATTTGGTAAAAATGACCTAATTACATTTTCAGGTTCCTGCTTTAAGTGTTATAATTTTATACCTGGATCATTCTGATATAAGTAAATCCTTATATGTGACTTAATTTGTCTTGTTGGTTACATAAATATTTGGTCTGAATCCTAATTTTATTTAACTTTAATGAGGAATTTTTGATGTCCTTATAAAGAGGAAAGCTCATTTGAATATTGAGATTTCCCAGCTTAAAAAAAAAAAAAAAAAAAAAAACGTTGCTAGCTCAAATAGAAAATCCCAAAATTTTAAGGCGTTTTTTCTCAAAATCAGTTTTTTGTTACTTTTTTGTTACTGCTCAAAAAAGTGCTTCAAAAATTGTTTTATGATTATATTTCAGACAGTTCATTCAAATGATACATTGATAAGGATTTATTCATTATGTTTTGACAAAATGCAGTTTTTGCAAACCTTTTTATCAAAACACTCTATTGCCTGTTTCTCCATAAACCAACTTTAGACTTAACTCTTCTTTTGATGGGATGAGTCACAAATGTCATAAACCAATAAAGAAACATAATAAACATATCAACTATTTAACTAAGAGTTTGTACAATGATTAAAAAGAAGATCAGTTGGATATTTGTGTCAGCAACACATTTTAAAAAGAGCTGGTTCAGAAGCAACAAAAGGCTGTAAAAGTACGAAACAGCTGGAGGAGCATTTTACTGCTAATGACTTTAATTAGCAACAGAGCTGGGTGTAAAAAGAACAGAAGTAAAAATGAGCAGAGCTTCACCAGCCTGTGGAAAACCAGCCGGTTCGGATGTTATCAGTCCATTCAATGGACGTTATTAGTGGTTATCAGTCCCATAGAATGGCTTCAGACTGTCCCGACAGTGCCCCCTAGTGGGTTACAGTGCCATTCGTTGGAATGCAACAATCTGCTACCGCTGGAGTCTGGTATACTTTGTCATAGCCCATGTTATTTTCTCTAAAATTAACCTTAGTGGTTTTATGCCTGATACTAACCAGCTGACAGTCTGAAGCCATTCTATGGGACTGATAACAGCTAATAACGTCCATTTAATGGATGATAGCATCTGAAGCGGGTGGGAAAACACTGTAACAAACAGGTCTGGTTCTGTTCTGGACATCACTCCTCCATAAATAACCTCACAGTTCACGATGCCACCCACAAACACTGGTTAAAGCTCTATCATGCAAAGAAGCAGCCGTGTGTGAACACCATGCAGAGACTCAGCCATCGTCTCTGAACCGAAGCTCATTTAAAAAGGGCCGAGGCCAAGTGGAAAACACATTTAGAACCTCACCGATGGCAGATATCAGTCAATTCAGATTCGGTTTTTATGATCCAGGGTGTCTAAACTTTTCAGAAGTGGGGTTGTAGCTGCATGAGCTAAATGACAAAACTAACTTTCTGAAACAACTATTCTGATCACCACGTCACTGGACACCACCAATGACGAACTGCAAGGCCAAGAAAATCATACCGAGCATGTACAGCAAAAATCATACAGAGGAGAAAAAAAAGTCGTGTTTGCTTTAACTGATAAATCATTTCATCACACGTTGTTAGATCAGTTCACAAACACGTTTCAGAAAAGCCAGAAACCCTTTGCAAAGCAAAGCAGGCGCTTTGTCAGAAAGTTGAGTCATTGTTGTTCTGTTGCATTTTAGTACTTTACAGTATTACAGTACAGTCTTTATTAAATCTGTTCAGATCCTGCAGCTGGCACCTGGCAGGAGACTTGATCAGGTAGTCACTGTGTGTACACAAAATGCATCCAATACATCAGAATCCTGCAGGTGCTTCTGCACAAACAGCAAATCTGGACATATTGTATCTGTTATTGCGCTTTTCTGGCTAAAAAGTTAGCTATTGCAAAGTTCAAATATGTCACTCTCAATACATTTCATACTGTATATATATATATATATATAAGATTATAGTTATGGCTCTTGCATCTCTGTGTTTTAATATGATATGGATTATTGGTAAAAATAGATTATTACTATGATAAAAACAATAGATTTGTTTCCCTTCTGATGCATCTTTCCAACATAAATCTCTTAACAGCAAACAGCTTAGGGAAGATAAATAGTTTTATTATATTTATACTTTAAATATTATAACTTTAATAGGAAATCATGTAGCCAACTATTAAGACCTAAAAGCAAAAATATATTTGTATATAAACACACATGCTACTGGTAAAGTGGGTTCAGTAGGTTGAAACTAGCGTGAGCTCAAACTTCACATGTGCCTTTGGTTTAAATAAGATCTGGAGTTGCTCTGAGCCTAAAGTAAAGTTTACGCACAGAACATTAAGGCTTCTCTGAAAGGAAAACTCATGAACCTGGAGAAACGACGCAGACTGGTTTTACTCTGCGGGAAAAATAAAAAATAAAAAGTGAAAACATTTTTCAGGCTGACAGGAGCTCATGATCTGCTGCAGAACCTGAGCTCACATTTTCACCAGCATAATGAACACTGGAAGCTGACAGCTGAACGTCCACTGAGGGTCAAACGGAACATGTAAGGCTATGGTTGCACTTGTTTCAGGAAGTCCAGACGGGACTTCTCGGCATCCGTCACTGTCTGTGTGCTCTGCATGTGTGCAGTAACGTGTCCGGATGACGCACGAGCCTTGCATTGCACCCGGTGGCATCGTGTTGGCTCAGTGGTCTGTGAGTAAAATTAACTTGGAAGCATCCAGATCTGCTACTTAATTCACCCCTGTGTGGTCAAGGTGGTGGAGGAGAGGTCACACACATTACAAGAGTAAATCTGGACAGTGCGTCTCCTCCCGACACTGTGTTCACGTTAAGCTCCCACCTCAGGGAGAGATAATCGGGGGGGATGCTTTAAGTGCTCTGCTAATGGAGAGTTCCTCTACGACTTTCCGCTCCAATCTTTACCAAAAACTTATTTATTCAAGCTTTAATCTGTAATGTTCCTTCCACCTTGTTCTATATAATAAAAAAATAGGAAAGCTGTCAGTTCCCAAGTTTCTTCTGTGGAAAGAAACCTCAGCAGTCCTTCGGGGAACAGAGCTCGCTTTGATTCAAAAAGGAAGAGCTAAACCCAAAGCGTGGTCTTCCACAGTCCTGTGCACCAAAGTCCAACACAATCATTTTCACGTCAGAAGAAGTGCAGTCGTGTTTATTTTACTATCGATCCTCTTGTGCTTTTACGGGGAAACCTTTTGGATAATTGGACAGTAAGTGGAATAATCTCACACGGTTCCCCAAAGTCCAGTTAAAGTGTTTGTGAAAAAAAGGCTGCTGGTGGGTGCAACAGCACAGGAGGAGGGCGGATGATTTTAATGATGCTTTTAAAAAAAATGGTAAAAGATGCTTTTTCCTTTAAAGGACGAGCAGGACTCCCTGTCTTCATTCCAGCTCTTCTTTCCTGGAGTGGGTTAGAAGTGGCAATATTCTCTGTCACAGATATCCACCCTTCAGTTGCAGACCAGACTATCATAAAATGTGAAAATATGGCAAAAATGTTGCTTTTTAAACTAAGCACGTTCTCTATGATAAACAAAACAGGAACAGATGAGACTGCCTCACATAAAGTACTCAGAGAATTCTTAAAACACAGCGAACATCAAATAAATATCTAGATTTTGAACTTGTGCACAGCCAGAGACAATCAATATTCTGCTTCTTTCCCATGAACTACTTCATTTGTTGGTGATCAATAAAAACTAAACGCTGCGCTCAGAGACTACCCGGTTAGAGTTTCACAAAAACCTTTGATTAATTAAGCCTCACTTGCAGTTCTCTCTCTGCAGTTGTCTAAACACAACAAATGTGGGCTTGGGACAAACGATTTGCAGCAGCAATCACTTTAAGGTCAATCAACCACTTTTTGTTCCTGTTAGAAAAGAAGCTAGCACCAGGGGGACACACCCTGCGTACTCCTCCAAAGCATCCAGAACTCTGTCCTGCGGGTTATAATCTGTTTTATTCTGTCACTCGTTGCTTTGGCTTTCAGTCTCACTCTGGAGACAACAGGACTTAATGAAACTGAAACCAGTCTCCAATCATGCAATCTTCAGTTCCTTTTATAAATAAAGCCCCTTGCTGTTAAACAGTCCAAGTATTTTGTACGACAGCTGCTCCAAATTGATGCTTTATCTTGTTAAACTGAACCCAGCATTTTGAAGTTGTACCTTGGAAGTCCCCTGTGCTCACTTATTCCTTTTATTTCACATTAGTTATCTGACTTTTAGAGAACATGCCACTTTATCGCCACATATCCAGGAAAAAGGATTTCCATCGATTCAGAAAAAAGCCACATGATGGCTTTTCTTTTGCCCTCCATCCCAACAACAGCCTCCATTTACCTGTTAATTATTCCTTTAATTTGGGAGTCTTTCTCCACTTGCTGTTGCCGTAGTCTCCTCTCGCTGTCCTCGAGTCGATTCTGGTACTGAAGGAGGATCTTATTGGTCTGTTGCTCCTGCATGAGAAGCCTGCGCTCGTACTCCTCCAGCTTTTTGTGGGACATCACCAGGCGCTCCTTCAAACAGTTGATCTCCTCCTCGTACTCTCGGACCTGAGGCAGAGGCACCCAGAAAGGACAAATTTCATTTGTTCCTTGATTTAATAAGGATCACATTTATTCAAGCTACAGCCAAATTAAACACAATGCAAACTATGTACGGACGCCTAAAATAAACTGAACTGAACTGAACTAAATTAAAAGTGTCACATCCTAAAAACTAAAGAGATCATGGTGGTAGCTTATATGAACCCCACACGTACGGAAAGCACCAATGCACCAGAACACAGAAGTCACCAGAACAGATTCATTGCCTTGGGTAGAGATCCACAGGGGGTGGGGTGGGAGTGCTTATTAGTGGGCCCGATAGATAGCCCTGCATCAGAGCTAAACAACAACAAAAAACTGAAGCACCCATGTTGAATAGTTTTTAAGTTATTAGCATTTTTATGTCCAGACACCTTCTTTTCAGATGGAGCCCCCTCCTCAAATATGGAGTCTATTGTAAAACTGTTGGCTGGTGCAGTGTAGGTCGGACTCATCTACATTCCTGCCAAATTTCATGCTGCTAGGTGCATCCCAAAATTTAATTGTTTTGGATGGGGGGGTCCGGTGGGGTGTGTGTGTGTGTGGGGGGGGGGGTCATTGGTGGGCCCAACGGATAGTCCTTTATCTGAGCTAAAAATAATAAAAATCTGAAGCTCCTATGTTAAATGGTTTTTGAGTTACAAGCATTTTTGTATATCCAGACACCCCCTTTTCAAGTGGTGGTGGTGGGGGCCTCATTGGTGGGCCTGATGGATAGCACTTCATTGGAACTAAACAACAACAAAAAAAAAACCTGAAGCTCCCATGTTAAACAGTTTTTGAGTTATAAGCATTTTTGTATGTCCAGACACCCCCTTTTCAGATGGAGCCCCCTCATCAAATATGGGGTCTATCATCAAACCGTTGGCTGGTGCAGTGTAGGTCGGACTCATCTACAGTCCTGCCAAATTTCATGCTGCTAGGTGCATCCCAAAATTTTATTGTTTGGGTGGGGGTCCAGTGGGGTGGGGGGGCTCATTGGTGGGGCCCTAGCCCTTCATCAGAGCTAAATTAAAAAAATTGAATTGCCTATGCTGAATGGTTTTTGAGTTATAAGCATTTTTGTATGTCCATAAACCCCCTTTTCAGATAAGGTGGGGGTCCGGGGGGCATGGGGGGCTCATTGGTGGGCCCAACGGATAGCCCTTCATCAGAGCTAAATAACAAAAAAATCTGAAGCTCCTATGCTGAATATTTTTGGGTTATTAGCATTTATATGTCCAGAAACCACATTTTCAGATGGAGCCCCTCCTCAGATGGGGTCTATTGTAAAACCGCTGGCTGGTGCAGTGTAAGTCGGACACATCTACATTCCTGCCAAATTTCATGTTGGTCGGTGCAGCTGTTTCCATGCTAAGGTTGACCAAAAATCTTGAAAAATAAAAAAATTAATATAAACTGTATGAAAACTAGACCCCCGCTTCACGTGTGGGGGTCATAATAATAAGTGTTGTTTAAACAGGTGCTCACCCTGTCCATGCGCGACTCATCCATGCTCTTTGAGTACTCCTTCAGTTTGAATTCTTCTCGGTCGATTCGCGAACTTTCGATGTCAGCTGACAGATGAGGCATGTTGGAAACCCAGGCCACAGTTCTCTCGTTAGCTGGGGTCGGGGGATTGAGGGTGGATGGTGTCTGGGAGCCCTGAGGGGGAAAAAACAGAATAATAGTGAATTAGTGATAAAGTTGTAACATTAAGTGCCATCGTTCATGTTGCTGAAAACCAACTGATCAGATGAAACATGCAGATGTTACCTGTTTGCTCATGGTGGGTTTGAGAAGGTGCTGTTGAGACTGTTGCTGTGGGGACTGCTGAGTGCTCTGACTGGTGGTCCCCTGTGGACTTCCACTTTCCCTGACAGAGCTCTGCTGGTGGGGGAGACCCGGGGCGGTGTTGTCTTTGACCGACAGCTGCCGGGGTCCATGCTGCCTGCCGCCGTAGCCGGATTCTGGTGACTGGAGAAGGTTACCGCTCTGTGGTCGAGATTTACCGGATGGAGCGGGCTGAGCTGCCGAGCTGACGGACAGCTGATGGGACGTCTGGGACTTGACCCGCTGGCTGGGGGGCGGAGCCACAGAGCTCTGGCGCATGGGTTGGACCGTGGATGGTGGCGTGGTGGCCAAGGAGGAGTGCGAGGTCCCAGTCTGGGAGGCCATGCCCATCATTTCTTGTTGCTGTTGGAGATTATCCTTGGTAAGAAAACAAGTACCACAGAGTTTCATTTTGCTGTTTTTACCGAGCATGCCGCTGAAAAGGTCCAAGAGGTGTGGGGAAAGTGAAAAGTTTGAACTCTTAAAAAATAAAATCCTGAATAATTTATGTTATTTTAACCGGGACAAGTTGGCAGGGTTCCCACACCTTGGTCGACATCAAATTCAAGAGCCTTTCAAGGACTTTTCAGTACCAATTTCTTCAAATTTAAGAACCAAGCGTGATGGCAATTACCTGCTGCTACCACAGAATGTTACCAATAAACAGGTTTAATATGTAAATTCAATGAAAAACTGAACAACATAGGAGTTGCTGAGCCAGAATCAATGAAAGAAAGTGGATTAAATGTTTACCCTACATTCATATCCACAATACATGAACATGTAATTATGTCCTGGGAGGTTTGGCAGCTCAGTTTGGGAGGACATGTCCAGACCCTCGGTGAGGACAGGAGGAGCTGTGGTGCTCCAACCTGGGCTCAGAAAAAAAAGACCCGCCCTACTCTGATCTGATTGGATAAAACTATGACCATGACTCACGTTATGTTGAAAACCAATCCTGAGTTATCCAGCGCAACAAAAGTATGTTTTTTTATTTAATTTTATTATTATTATTTTGTTTTTACAGATGATGAAAATCAGTGGTGTGAATAGAGAACTTCAATCCCCAAAAACATTCAAGGACTTACAAGAACAAGTGTAACTTTTGGCTGTTTTCACAAACTTTCCAAGGTCCTGAAATCCTTTTTTCAAATTCACAAACTTTCAAGGATTTCAAGGACCCATGAGAACTCTGGGTTGGATGTGGTTAACAGCAAATCTCTCTCTCTTTTAAATAGATTTTGAGAAACTTTCAGCTCAGAACTTTGTGAAGCCAAACCCTAATTAGTTTTAACACTAAATAATACTCTACAATAACAATATGTTATATAAATGCAATAAAAAACTCAAAAGGTTCTTACTGAAAACTAGGAAGTGAAACATAAAAAGACAACATCAAATGTTGAAGTTTGGAAGCGGGTACTCCCATAGTTTTTCAGATAGAACGAATGATGTAGCTGGTCACGACTTTACTTAATAGCCTATATGCCACGGTCATTATGACGTATTTCCGGTAAAATTCTGGCCCCACTCCTCCCTTCCACTTCCTGGTTACTGCCATTGTTTTTAGCGTTAGCTCCTAGTACTAGTCCGTGAAAAAGTCACAAAAGTTAAAGCATCTGTGATCCACTGGTTTAAAACGTGAGTTCTGTTTTGTGTCGTTGTGTCAACTAACCAGCAGGTACGATCAAGTAGTTAGTTTTTCTCCTTTTTCCTCTTGATGAGGATTAAAGGTGACAGCTGTGGATCATAGAGTTACAGGGAAGACTTAGCTGTAATATCTCACGCTCGCGTTTGTAATCGGCGTTTCTAACCTGAGGATGTTCAAGAGCCAGCGTCAGAAATGAGAAGACAGAGGTTACAAAGGTGGGGCGGCTGTGGTAGAGTGGTTAGGGGAATCGTCCTGGAACCGGAAGGTCGCCGGCTCGATCCCTGTCCAGTCAACTCAGTCGTTGTGTCCTTGGGCAAGACACCTTACCCGCCTTGCTTACTGATAGTGGTCAGAGGGTCCGGTGGCGCCTGTGTATGGCAGCCTCGCCTCTGTCAGTGTGCCCCAGGGCAGCTGTGGCTACAATGTAGTTTGCCACCATCAGTGTGTGGATGTGTGTGTGAATGGGTGAATGTCTGTAGTGTGAAGCACTTTGAGTGTCCTGGATGGATAGAAAGGTGCTATACAAGTATAGTCCATTTACCATTTACAAAAGGGAAATGTACATTTATCCCCTTCACTGCCAAGACCGAGAGAGGACAGCTAGGAGGAAGCTAACACAGCAGCCGGTACAGGTAGGTGTGTGTGTGTGCGTATGTGTTATACAGAGCATGAAATGCTTTTAGGCAACTTTGTCATGAGTTTTATGCAAAAGTAAAACCTTGTTAGAGTGAATATTACAGCGTAGACAGAACTAGAGCGACGAGCGCGCCCACTCGCCCTCCCTCCCACCTCCCGAGCACCGAGAGCTAATAGAGATAATCATTACGTTTTCAGTTCACCAACATCGGGGAAAACGATCTAAACCATACAAGTAGCCCATCAATTTAAAGCCCAGACTCTGCTGTTTCCAACAATATAAGTGTCACAGCTCTACGTGACAAATTCACAGAACAAACAGCCAAGGATAAGCAAAAAAGGCTAAATTCTGGAACCATAAACACGAATGTCTTTCCTTTGTTTTTATGGCTTTAATCCACTTTGGAGTGATTTTTTTTCCACTTGGCTGAACCTATACGTCTCCTGTGTTAATGTTGGTACATGTAATATAATAATTCTGTACTGTGGAAATCATTAAGAGTCGTGGGGTGAAAAAAATCTTTAGCTAACGCTGTGTTACCTGCGAACTGGAAGTGGTCAGAGTGGCCCCAAGTGCTGGACCGGATATCCGTGGCATTTAGGCTATTTTTCTTAATTGTTTTGAGTACAGATTTGAACATAATCCAATCAAACCACATGAAAAGAGACATGAGATAGGTTGATGTGAGGATGTTTACCTGCACATGCATGGACATCTGCCTGCGTGCGTAGTCAGCCCTGCTGTAGTCATCGCTGTAGCTGTGAGAGTGGATGATGCTGGGTTGGCCCAGGTGACTGTCCCTGGTCCTGAGGGTGGACAGATCCTCACTGCGAGAGAACCCTCCATGGGCAAACTGTGGAATGTAGGTTTGATGAGAGGGCTCAGGTTCTGGGGCCAGGAGGAGGGGTGCTGGGGGCTGAGCCCGACTGTGCTGGTGGTGCAACTGTTGCTGTTGAGGCCCGTCAGCCGTCGCCAGATGAAAGAGGGGATTCTGGAAGGAAAGCGGGTAGCGCATGGCGGCGGCCTGCTGTTGTTGCTGCTGGGATAGCGAGTCGGTTGTGGCGCCCATCTGGCTCAGCTGGCTCAGCCGGAGGCCGCCAGACATGCTGGAGCCGCCAGAGCCAGCTGACAACCTACCACCGGCCCGCAGCTGGCTGCTCAGGCCCGACCCCAGGCCGCCACCGCCTCCGCTGCTCAGCCCTCCGAAGCTGCCCATACCAGCGATGGAGGCCTGGGAGGAGTTGAGCATGTCCACCGACTGCAGGTTAGACACGCTGTTCATTCGGGAATCCTGGAGGTCCATCATAGATACGCTTTTATAGACACTGAGCACCTATAGTAAGGGGTATGAGAGGCTAGTGGGCCCCCTTTATTTAATAATGCTGGGTGGGCACGGATGATATGGGTGAGGGTGGTGCGGGTGTTTTTTTTTTACCGCGAGGCTTGCCTGAGTATCGGAATGCCTGAAAGTATTTCCCAGGAAATACCGCTAGGATGGGTGGATCAGTGGGAAAAAAGCAAATGTCATGACAAACTAGAACCTTGACAACACGATGGCAGATTCTTTTCAGTATGACAAACATGCATTGTCATACTAACCTCCCTTTGAAAAGAGAAAAAAACAAAAATAGTGGATGGGATGATGATTCCCCAAGCTCAGCGTGATAACACTCACCTTAGGGTCCGGCTCTGTGATGTCCGAGCTGCTCGTGCAGTACGCCGGGCTGGAGCGGGCCAGGGGTGGGCGTGAGACGTAAAACATGTCTTTGGAAACTCGATGAGGGTGATCGCGGTCCTGAAAACTCATCTGGGAGCGGGAAGGCATGACCCCTCCGGTGGAGGTGGGGGAAGGCAAACGAGTGATATCTATGGAGCTGGAGAACAGCCGTCAGTAAAGCCCCAAAGTAAGAGAGGAGGGGTTAAAAAAGGGTTTCATACACACAAGTTCAAAGTTACATGTAGAGGTGCTGGTGAAAAATAAACTATCTTCAATTACTCATTGACCAACATAACATATTAGTAATAAACTTAGAGTACTGGTCAAACTAAAGCAGGATCAAACTGTAGAAATCAATTGTCAGGTATTACATTTCTATTTGGCTAAGTTGAAGCTTCACTGTCTACAGTTTGTTAAAGGGGAGGTATTATGTATTTAACTGGTACATAGTTCAATTCTATGCCATAATCAAGTATTTAAGTTATATATATATATATATATATATATATATATATATACATAAATACATATATATATATATATATATATATACATATATATATATATATATACATAAATACATATGCAAATATATATATATATGTATATATATATATATACATATATATATATACATAAATACATATATATATATATACATAAATACACATATATATATACATATATATATATACATAAATGTAAATGGATGGAGCTTTGATTTAATAGGTGGTGCTTTGTGTAAATGGGTGGTGCTTTGTGTAAATGGGGGTACTTTGTGTAAATGGGTGGTGCTTTGTGTAAATGGGCGGTGCTTTGTGTAAATAGGCGGTGTTTTGTGTAAATGGGTGGTATTTTGTGTTAATGGGCGGTGCGTTGTGTTAATAGGCGGTGCTTTGTGTAAATAAGTGGAGATTTGTACCAGCAAGCGTTTAGGCAGCCCCACATTGTTACCACAGGATATTCAAGGATTTCTCAAACATGCATGAATGAGTCAAAGCATCACCCTGGGTACGTTTTGGATGAAGGAATGACATTATAACATAATACACCCCCTTTAAGGAACATTTCACATTGAATAATGGCATAAAAATATTTTAGGTCTTGGTGAGAAGGGTCCTCATTAGTGTCACAACAATAAAGGTAAATGTGAAGTAAAACTGTCTGCATTTGAATCTGGTAATGGCTCCTTTAAAATCCCACGTCCCAGGTGCCTACCTGTTTAAATCCCTCATCATGAGATTCTGGAACTCAGATGAAATGCCGCGGTTAAAACTTGGTCGTGAGAGCAGCCTGTCCATCTGTCTGTCCTGCACCCTGTCCGTCTGATGGCTCGGCTGTCTCTGGAGGTGAGGGTTACGCAACGCCATGCTGATGTCATTGAGGAGGCGGGGCAAAGGACCTAGTTTGATGATGGCATCCTGTAGTTAAAGGAAATTAAACTTCTTAAAATCCAGACACGTGATAAATAAAAGTCGTGTTGGAGCAGTTTAAAGCATTTACCTTGCTGAGCTGAGCCATGACCTCCCACAGCAGGCTGTGCAGAATGGACAGCTCCCTGCCCAGGTCAATATAGCCCTCAAAGCCACCTGCATTGCTGACACTGTCCAGGTTGGATATTTCATACAGGAACTGCTGCATGGAGCCCCACTCCATCTCCAAAAACTCATTCATGAAGCACATGTACTCCTCTTTATTGCCAAACCTGCAGGTTGGAGTAAAATAAATAAATAAATAAAATTAAATTTTAAAAATTGTATAATTTCTTGTATTATGTGAGTTTATGGGGAGACTGAATTGTTACAAAGGTTAAGTGATCAAACAGATAGTAGTTGACAACTACTTCTATATATAAAAACAGAAACTTTGCTGACTTGGAGAAGTTAGCCAGGTTTTGCACGACTTTAGCAATGAGGGTGAGCGTGCGTGACGTCTGCTCGTCGGGATACTCCTGGGTGAGGTTGAACAGAGACGGGGACATGATGGCGGGACACAGGAAGCGGAGAAAGAGCGAGCCACTGATGAGACGGTCGGCGATGTCTTCTCGACCCCTCTCGGCACAACGCACTCTCCAGGAGGCGAAAACTTCCTTTAGCTCACGCGGGAAAACACTGAGAAGAAAAACAGTGACATTTAATCAAGTCTCAGCCATCTTTAGTGAGCTATTTTATTTAGTTATGTTTGCAGTAATCAAGAATTTACCAATGGGAGTTGACAATTTTGCAGAGTGCCAGTTCGCAGCACATTCGAAGGTTGGCTTGGTGGTCTGGTAGCACAGACGGGGGTATTCTCATCGGGTCCACTTCACAGTTTTCCTCTGACTCATACAAGGCCCTTATAAACTCACCTGCAAGAACATTTTATCAGTGACATCTTCAGAGTTATTACTGAAAAAAATATTGCATCATTCAACAATCATCTGTCACTAAGGAGAAATCTGTGTAAAATTCCCAAATGAACAAGATGTTTCAAAATAGTTTTTTTTATAAAGTTCCTGTGACATGCAGATCCTTTAAATACAAAATGTCAAAGAAAACATCTTTATATTTAAGAAAATTGGAACAAAACATGATTTTACTCATTTAGTGACATAACTGGTATTTTTTCTTTTGAATTTAGTTCAGCCAAAGTGAAACAGGAAGTGACATCAAAGTGTCTTTATTTATTAAACAAAATAATTTGAACTCTGACTCTTCTTCATCTCTCTGATAGAGACTCAAAATAATCTAAAGAAATGTCAGATTCTTCCTCTCAGTAATGTTGTTAGCTTGTGTAGCAATGCTCTGTTTACATGCAGACATTCCCCTTTGACATCACTTCCTGTTATGAATATCTCAACAAGTGTTCATCTCAGCAACGTGAAATTATTTTTGCAATATTTTATCAATGTTATCTTTCCAAAAAACATTCCTATTTATTACAAAAATTTGATGCCAAAGGCACTTTAAGACTCGTGGACTCAGGAGCAGTTTAGACATCTTATCACTGCAACTCTAGGATTACCTATCTTTTATGCACACACAGTAAAAGGGGCACGCCCCAGGCTAAAGATGAAAAATTTGGTAATATATAATTTAAACATATTCTGACAATAAATACTTGATCACATGGGATCTTTGTTGAAAACTTTGGCATGCAAAGTGGATATGCATTCTTTCAAGGAGAACTACTTTCATTAGAGAGTGTTTTAATAAATCAAACTGCTGAACTTCTTAAACTGTTTGGACTCACCAATAGCGTCCTTGAGGTACTTGTGTCCGATCAGCTTGAGGTACTCTTCTATGGCTTTGGTGGCCAGAGTGTTCTCTCTGAAGATAAGGTGTTCTCGGTCGATGAATCTGTCTACCTCACACATCGCCATGTCAGACAGGAAATCCTGCAGGAAGGGAGAACAACAGTTTATTTCTGCTCTAATTCTGATACCAAACACAGAGAAAAAACAAGCTTCTGTTTAGTTTCAGATGTCGAAGAAGCAGCGTTGTGTACCTTAGCTTTACCCGTGCTCTGCAGGATGTGCACCAGAGCGCAGGCCACCTCCTCTTTGCTCTTGACACTCAGCACGGGCTCCAGCACGGCACACAGGGTGCGGTAGTTGTTGGTGACGTACTCTGCGAACTCCTTGTACAGCTCCATGGGCAGGATGTTCATGGTTTGGAAGCGGGATTTGAGACGTAGCGATGCATTGATGATCTTCCCTCCTCCGACACCCGCACCCTTTGTGAGGACGCTGGGCTGGATGACCGGGTACCACTGCTCCACAAACTGACGACCGGTGATGCTGGAGATGGGGATGCTGACGAGCCCTAAGTACGTGCTCTTTTCCTTCAGGACACACAGATATACACTTCTGATAAGCAGGATCAGAAACAACTGGCAGAAATGATGAAATAAATCAGATTTTATTTTAAAAGTTTCCCCAGAGCTGCTAGCCTGATGGGACCAAACTGGATGGCTGCAACCTTAAAATAACTTTAAACTATAAACTTTTTTATAGTGGTTTTGATAAACACTTAATGTTTCTGTTTAAGAGAATGATTAAAATTGATTTATTGAAGAAATATGAAAAAGAATATGTACTCATATAATTTGTTCAATGAGGATTATTGTTGTTTTCTTTTCTTTTTATTTTATTACTTAACGGTTAATTTGTTTATTTTATCTTTTTTTCTTTTTTAAAAAAGGGGCAGATATTGTAGGATTTTTCTTCTTTCTGCTGCCTTGCATTTTATTTTTATATTGTATTTATTGTATGTAAAATTTGTATGTTTTTTCTTTTTAATAGGAAATTATTATTTATGTTTATTGTAAATTGAAGAATATTTTCTTTGAATTTGTTTGTGGAAAAAGGGGCAGAGATTATAAGATTCTTTCTTCTTCTGCTACCTTTCATTCAATTTAATTTGTGACTTGTGTTTTTGTTGTATGTTGAATTTGTGTTGTTTTTAAATGAATAAACTTTAAACTAAAAACAAACAAAAAAAAAACACAAGATAAACCTTTTTATTGTCTTCTTATTTACATCAGGTGTATCAAATTAATTTTCACAGAGGGCCACAAAACTGTTATGGTGGTCCTGTTCGACTAAACAGGAAACATCACGTTCCAGCCGTAGCATCACTCATTGATACAGCTGAGCTCTGCTAACAAACAATAACTGAGCTCTACCTGGTATTTCCAGCATAGAAACAGTGTTTTAACACGTCCTCTTATAAACACTGGAAAGTTTTAAGTGTACGACTGATTAAATGTGAAACAAATATTACAGAAATATTATTAAAAGTAAAAGTAAAATAGTTTTAGACACTGTCGAGTTGTGATAAGTTTTGAATTCTGAACTCTCTCAATTTCCAACAGGGATTTCCCACATAACCAACATGCATTATGGTAAATTTAGTTTATTATGAATGCTGGCTTTAAAGCAGCTTATTTTGAGACATTAACACAGGACTATTGAACTAAACTGTTCAAGAGACCACAGGTACTCGAAGCCAAATGCTCAGGACAAGTATTCTTATCCATCACCTTCTAAATGTGTTTATTTTGTTTTATTGAATTATAAACATAAAGTTTACCATTTGTATATATTGTTTTTTTATATTTTATCAACTCAAAAACTTAAAATAATATTTTGGAGAGGGCCAGACAGAAGTCACTTGTGAGCCAAATGTGGCCCGCGGACCTTAAGTTTGACACGTGCTTTACGTGGTTCTTTACATCAGATCTTATGTTTATTTTCCAAACTGAAAACAGCAGTAGCAGTTAGCTCCGTCACCTTGCGTCTTTTCTTGTCCGTCTCTTTGTACAGATGAAGGCGTAGGTTGCGCACAGCTGGCAGGTTGTTGAATTCAAAGTGCTCGCCCCAGAAAACGGTGTCGGTGCGGGGCTTGCTGGTGGTGCGTGCGTACAGCATGTCGTCCAGACACAGCTCGCAGTAGTAGCGCTTCTTCGCCGGCAGCTCTCGGGCCTCGATGATCCACAGCTTCAGCACGTTGTCCACCCTCCGGCTGTTGTCCTGTACGGAGACGGAGCCGGGTCAGACAAACCAGAATAAATTTTATAACAGTTTTTCTTTTAAAAACAGACAGACAGAAGGGTGAGATGATGTCTAGGCGAAGCTACAAATGTAAAACGAATTCAAGGGCAGGGAAGCAGAGTGAACACTGGGCGACAGCAGGTCGTCCTGCAGGGAAACGCAGGAAATGACAGGAAAGAAATGGCTGCTGACTTGGTGATTTGGCTGCTGTGAACAGCCGGCTGAAGTTGATAAGTTGCTGTAAAACTCCACATGAACACAAAGGCAGAAACCAACATGACAAGACACACAAAAAGAAGATGACAGAAAAAAAGAGACTTATCCACTTCAGAATTAAAATACACAATGCACATGTAGCAAAGACAAGAGACAAACAATGGTGAGAGTGTTTCTGTGGGCTGTGACACTCTCCAATCATGACCACAAAGACTGATTTACATCTGACAGCTCCTGTGGGAGGAGAGAGGCGCCGTGCTGATTACAGAATAATGTCTCAGTGCACCGAGGCTGGATCATTACAGCTGGACTGAAATATTACTGCCGTTAGCCCCATTTGCCTCTGATCACCCAGCTTCTAATTTTAAATCCCAAACAGCATCGTCAGTGCTGGTTCTCAGGTTGAATGTTTGATTTATTTTATTTTAAACTGGTGAGAAACAAGAGGCTTCATTCATTTTAAATCTGTGAGTGTGAATACGGACATCTGAGGCCTAATGCACAAAAGTCAGATTTCTAAATTCAGGATATGAGCTGTAAGCTGAGCTTGAACTCGCCTTCAACTTGTAAACAGCCGTAATCAGTTGCTCTAACACGAAGGCGCGCTCAGTTAGGGTGGTTCACTCAAGCCAGGTGTAAATAATCTGGGAGTAATGCACGTTCACGGTTTGTTTACTAGACCCACTGGGGGGATCAAAGATTTCCTGATCAGACATGCACAGTAAGACACGTGAGTCTCACTTCTCCAGCAGTGTAAGGGTTAATAATGATTCATATGAAGAGATGAAGAGAAACACCGACTGATGCTGAAAATTTTTATAAAAAAAACTTTTTGTGCCACTGAATCTGTCTGTAAACTATCTGAAACAAAATGGAAATAAACAGCTGATTGTTCAATTTAAACAATCGCTGTAGGAAAAGACGAGGGACGGAACGGGACGGTGGGGGGGTGTTAGAGGCTGAAGCGCTGTCATCTGATAAATAAATTAAATAAATATATTTACTCTGTAACATTTTAATGCAAAGAAAAAAAGAAGAAATTTAATAAGTGTATGAAGAACTGATTTCTGATCAGAAACTGCAAAAATTAGCCATCTATTCTTTTCAAATTAATAATAATTAATAATCTGCAGTTTGACAGTTGCACTTGGTAAGATTAACAAGATTAATAATCCAACATATTCTGATCTTGTTTAGTATATTGGTCTAAAACAAGATGTAAAATATTTTTGAGCTGAAATAAGACTGTAAAACTTGGTTAGAGGAACATTTGTCTGCAGTAAAATGACTCTACTGCTCAAAATAACACTAACAGATTAAATAAGCTTCATTTTAAACCTGGTCGGGATCAGATTAGTTTCAGAGCACTTGTTACCACAGAAACATAAGTGCTTCGTAGCTCATGCAACCGATTCAAGGCTTAATTAATTCAGGTTTACACCAAAATCCTGCCTTAATCCCTTATCCTAGTTTTGTGCAATAGTCCTCTGGTGTCTCAGTTTGTGTTGTCGGTGCAGCAGCACCAGCATGGGTTCAAGTTCTCCACCGTGACATCACCTTACGACTTTTCTGTTTCCTGTCTGAGCTCGATTTTACCTCCATTTCTAAAAGATTTGTGTCAATTCAATTCAAAAATACTTTATTAATCCCAGAGGGGAATTAGATTAAAAGGTAAATAAAAACAGAATGTAATGTTTGCAGATCTTATTAACCCAATGAAACAGAAAAAAACATTTCAAACAGTTTTTTTTACAAGTTTTCCAGGTTGTTTCAGGGCCGTGTTTCACAACATCAAGTAACTTTTAACAATAATATAGAAATGTCTAGAAGAGGAGACCAGCTGCTGGAGGTTTGGGAGGGAAACGTTGTCCTGTCTTTCTCTGATGTAGGATTCTAGCAGTTCCACAGTCTGGTTCTTCCTTGGTGGTATTTTTGCAGGATGGGACCAAACCTGTACAAACTATTTATTCATTCATTTCCAGATTTAACTGACCTATGTCAGAGGTACTGTTGCACCCCATACCATCAGAGAGGCAGGCATTTGAACGTTGTGCCAATAACAATCTGGATGATCCCTCTCTGTTTTAGTACTGAGGATGTGGTTTTTATGAACTGATGGGATATTTAAAGTCTTCTTTGTTGAGGAAAATGTTCTATTTTTAGACAGTTTCATCAGCTGGTGAACCAGTGCTGAGAGCAGCAGCCTCTCTGAAATGTTCCTTTTATACTGGTCCTATTATGGATTGTTTTCTAATTACCGTATTTTTCGGACTATAAGCCGCGACTTTTTTCCTGAACTTTGAACCATGCGGCTTATAGTCCGGTGCGGCTTATACATGGATTTTTTCTTCAGCCACCAGGGGGCTCTTATGCTCCATTTGCTTCAACCACTCGCTTCAAAAAAAAAAAGAAAGGAAAAAAGAAAAAAGCGATCGCTTCCAGAGCCGACTGTTGTACCAGGAAGCAGCGATTTAAAGATAGTCAATGGCCAAAAACTCATAAAGGGGGATAAAACAGACATTTTTCACGGTGGAATCTGACTGATAAAAACTTTGGAGCTTAATCCAGGACCAGTTTGTGGATAAACCTCGAGTGAAGAGCCGCAGACTTTTTTTCCCTCATTGCACTCCCCGAGGAAGGAATCCCATGCAGTGACGTATGCTGGAGCAGAAGGGCTTTCCCAGCACAGCTTCAGAGCCAGCATTACCCCGGGAGGACAGCGACACAGAAAGCAACACTGAACAGATACCGCTGTGTGACGCAGCTTTTCTCAGCTTGTTTAACTCCGACACTGAAGAGGAGGACTTCGATGGTTTCAGTGCGCCGGAGGACGATGAATGAGACGTTTTGTTGGACCAGAAACTGTTAAAGAAAACTACCAAAATAAGGTCAGTTAAATGAACCGTATTCCTCCGAACTTTAATTCCTAAAGGTTTGGTTTTTGTGTTTTGATGTTGAATTCACTTTTTTGACGGCAAATTTGGGTGTACTGTTTTTTTATGTTGGGGGTGCAGCATATAGTCCGGTATGGCTTATATGTTAATGTTCGAGGATTTTTTTTTTTAATGGAGGGTGTGGCTTATAGTCCGGTGCGGCTTATAGTCCGAAAAATACGGTAACCTACCGTATTTATTCATAATGAAGTCTAGTCTAATGCGACCCTCATTTTTGAAAAGCATAAAAAATCTAATCCTCATGTATAATGCTTACAACGACATATTAGGGCCAGTTTGCAAAGAGAGAGAGAAAAAATAGAAGCAAATCTCTGCCAAAAATCTCAAAAAATTTTAGATTCATTTCAGAAATTTTCACATTTCATTTCATTTTTTTCCACAAATTTTCTTATGTAGAAAAGTTGTAAATGTGCGAGAGAAAAAAATAAAAAAATTTCCATAATTTCCAGAAATTTTCTATTTTTAAACTAAATATTTTCTGAAAAAAGTCAGAAATTTACAAGAAAAAAACTCTAAAGGGCTAAACGGTGATTCCACTTGTTTTCACTACAATGAGCATCTTTGATCTGCTCCAGTTTGAAAACTAAAACACGTGGACAGTCCCTTTACTTTTATCATGTCTCAACTGTTTTGAGATGTGGTGGAGCCAAAATACTTAAAATAATCTGGTTTTATTCCCCAAAAATGGAAAAACTTCCTATTCTAAACAGTAAACATGTGTTTACTGTTCCATTGGGAATAAAATATGGCTTTTTGAGATGATTATTATTATTTTATTTTAGGTCTCATTTTAGCACCAGGGTTGTATTTTATAAGAAAATGAAAGCTGTGAATCAGGGTGGAGTAGCTGCTCTGCTTTTGCACAGGAGGAAACTTTTAAAGCTGAGAGAGGAAATGAACGGGTCCAGGAAGATGAGAAGAACAGTGATAAGTCTCATCTCTGCTGGTACATCTGGTCTGAGACGCTTTGTGACATTAGGAGGTAGGACGGGGGAGGAGAGAAATCCTGGGAGCTCCATGACTCAGCCAGGATCCCCGCGGCCCGAGCATCTGGACGAGACGAGATGTTTCATTTGTCTTCAGTCCCTGGCTGCCATCTGAGCTGCGTGTCTGCTCGTTCTTAACAACTCTGAGGGGGATTTAGGTTTGAACTTGGTGTATGAAACTCTGAAACACTTGTGATGCATGTGTGCACTGTTCAGGAGAAAATTATGTAAGACTTTTCTTTCTCATAAACTACATATTGGTGTGAAAGAACCAGGAACGGCTTGTCCATAAATTCATTCACCACACAAAGTAGTTCCTCCTAATAAACAACGTAAAATGCTTATTTACGCAGCTTATTTGTGTATTGTTTTGTTCTGTGTGCTTCTCAATTATTTTGAGTAATTTAAATTGAATTTGAAATGTTTTTCACTGATTAATGATCAGGTTTTTACTTATTTACAGTCATAGGGCGGTACAGTCTGATGCTCTGTGTTATCATGTTAATATGTATACTCCCCCTACGTAATAATTGATATTATCAACTCCTTTGATTAGAGTCTCATTGGGGCTGTAAAAATGCTGCCCTATGGTCACTTTCTGCTGGTTTTAGCACATTGATACAAACAGTCAGTGGTGGGCAGCACCAATCTAAAAATTAGTTCCACTAACCCTAAAACACTAACTTTAATATTTAGGTCCCCTAATTCTAAAGCACTAACTCACTTAAAAATTTAGTAAAAGCTCATTCTAAAGCACTAAAATCCCAGCCGACCCATGGAACATTCCTCAGAGTTAACATGAGACAATATTTTCTGTGAGCAGAATATTGTTAAAATGTAAACTTTTTGAGCAAAAACTTCAAGAAAACCCCTTTCACCTGAATTATTTTTTCATTTGACAGTATATAACCCATTTAAAACCATAATGAATCAGGCTAAAAACTGTTGGAAACCATAAATCCTTGTGGACATAACCTGTGCAAAGATTCATGCTGCTAAAACTAACCAGAGCAAAGTTACAGAGGTTGAAGTAAAGAAATAATTTTGCGTTTTGTCATTCTGCCAGTGGCGGATCTAGGATTTTTCTGAGTAAGGGGCCATCAAGGGGCCACTATATTTATAGAGGGGCCAAGTATTTGTTAAACTTTCTTTCACACAAATCCAGAGTTTTGGTAAGGTGTTCATGTTTAACCAGTCACACATTCAAACACCTGTATTGTAGTATAATTTTTTTAAAAGCTTGCACAATAAATTCTCTTTACCAGTTTTACATACATTTTTACTAGATAAAAAAAACTTTAAAACACAGAACATTTGAGAAAAATCTAGTCATCATTTGTCAGTGGAAAGACTACACAGTATTGTTCTGATTTTCTTAAGAAGAGAAGAAAACTTCTGTAAGCTTGATTCATGCTGGACTTTCCTGTTTGACTCATTAGTGCCTCTAGTGTTTGGACATGGAACTGCATCTGCAATCAGCGCTCTTGGGCAAAGGACAGATGAGGTACAGGACAAGGGCACTTCAGAGGGCCAATCAGATTTTCGCTGGGGCAAATGCCCCTGTGGCCCCGCCCCTAGAACCGCCCCTGCATTCTGCACAGGACTGACCATGATGGTACCATTAAGAAATGTTAGGAAATCTTAAGTTTTTATGTCCAAAAGTTATTTATTTTTTTCTTACCTGCTTAAAAGACGTATTGAATATTTGTTCCTTTGAAAAAATATCCAAACATTTATTTGTCACCATTATATAAAATAATGAGAAATTATATTTGACTTCAGTTGGATCATATTCACTCAAAATCAAGTGAAAAAATACACTTTCAATATACTTTAAAACATATTTAGGTGTTTGTTTTGACTTACTTTCAAAAATAATGTAAAAAATTTACCTTTACAGATTTGCAATGACGCCATTTTGTAGTTTGTTTACTTTCTGATTCAACTGCTTAACGTTTGAACTGTGTTTGGTGAATGTAAAATAGTTTCCATGACGTTTTTTAGGTTTATTTTGATACCAAACATGTCCAGGTTCTAGAAAACGGAAAAAGCTGTTTTGCCTTAAACCTGTGCATGTATGTATTATTTCATTTGTTGCGTCCGTGTTACTAAATGTATGCATGAGTGAAAATACTTGAACTCATGTTTGGTGCGTCTGCTCATCACCACAGCCTCGCAGGGCTGGTACACATCAACCTGCTGCACACAATTTACTGAAATCACACCGTCACCTGAGCGGTGGCTTCTCCACCCTGAGTGAGTTAACACAACGCTCGCAGGAGCTCAACATAGACACACACTGACATGAGGATGGAGTTCACACAGAGAAATGAAGCGGTGCGCCCTCATTGAAAACATACAACAACAGGAGACGGGAGGAGAGAGAGAGACACACAGACAGGAGGCTCCGCCCCTTTTTTATCTCGTTTCTTTTTTCCTTCCTCTACCGCATCCCTTTCTCTCCTCTCACCTTGTTGGGCTTGACAGCTCTCTGCAGGTTCTCGATCCATTTGTCTCTCTCTGCGGCTGAGCGACACGCAAAGCACTTGGTTCCTGAAGCCGTTGTCACCTGAGGTTATAGCCAACGGTACCACAGCCATTAGTCACCATGGAGACAGCAACCACGGCGCCAAAACAATGTCTTGTTTTTCACACTCAGCCTCTGTCTGCTTCCGTTAATGAAAAAGTGACGAAAAACTTCAGAAAACTAAAGCTCAATTCCAGGCTCTCTTTCACTTTTGTCAAAAAGTAAAAAAAAAATCAAAATTCATTAATTTCATGTCAGATGTTTGGTGTTTTTGGTTTTGTTAACTTTTAACCGTTAACTGTTCTGTTCTTTTATCTTTGTGTTGTTGTCTCCATTTACCTCGAAGCAGTACTCCTGTCCCAGGATGCTGGAGTGGACGGGTTTGATGATGGCGTCTTCATCCAAGGTGAGGTCCAGCGCCTCGGCAGCACTGCTGGGGGACAGCAGGGACTCGTGGGAGTGGGACTCTTTGAAGCTCTGCATCAAACGGGTCCTGAGAGGAGGAGCGGATCGATGTTTGACAACAAAAATAACATTTCATCAATAAGTTTACATCTATTCTAAAATTTAGTGCCTGATTTTCATTGATTTGTTATTTTAAATCACAAAACTAAAATAAAAGTACCACACAACCAACACATTATTTCATCCATTAAGACCAGCTGTAAAATGTGTAGACCAAACAGGATCTGTATGGAGTAGGGCTGCAACAATACATGTACCCGTATCGAACCGCTCAGTACACACTTGTATCAAACAATACATATTTTTAACATTTATTTTATCATCTTGTCTTCTGAAGATGCTCTGTGTTGAAGGATCAGTGGGTCTGTGTTCGACTACTCCACCTAGGCTGCATTTTTGAGTGCAGATCCTCTGAGAAACTTGCTGTTTCAGCAACATTTAATTAAAAAAACTGTACTTTTGAGGTTAAACAAATGTTCATAATTAATTTCAATAAATTACAAGTTAAAAAGAGCATGGACATTTCTCTTTTTTTGTATCGAAAAAATATCGAACCGTGAGACTAAAGTATCGAACCGAACCGAATCGTGAATTTTCTGTATCGTTGCACGCCTAGTTTGGAGGTAATTTTATTTATTTTTATTAAATCAATCAAACAATAAATTTTAAAAAAATTCAACCAAACAAAATATCAGTTTTAATAAAATAAAAATAATAATCAATATGTTTTTTTAACAGAAACTTTTTTTGTCACGTCAGAAATCTTTGGTTGAATCTCAAACTTTTGGTTGATACTGGAAGTTTTTGGTTGAACTCAATAAACATTTCCTGAAAGTTACATATAAATCTGTTCAGCACTTTTTCAGATATTAGCCTGAGAAAGCAGCGAGGTAGTTTCGCTGCAGTCATGTCACAGAAGAAGCCCTCTGACGGCAAGCTCCACATCCTGGGGGAGGGGCTAAACCCACTGCGCACT
This sequence comes from Austrofundulus limnaeus, assembly GCF_001266775.1. Taxonomy (NCBI): domain Eukaryota; kingdom Metazoa; phylum Chordata; class Actinopteri; order Cyprinodontiformes; family Rivulidae; genus Austrofundulus; species Austrofundulus limnaeus. The sequence goes on from NW_013952772.1 coordinate 268,855, forward strand.
AAATGAATATTATCAGCTATATAAATGATTGATAAGTGCCTTCCAACCTATAGGAGGTAGAGGAGGGACAGTTTGGAAAATGTATGGGACTGATTGCTAATAACGGATATTTAATGTACTGACAACATTCAAAGAGGTGCATGAGGAAATCGCTTCAGTCCGCAGTAACCAATAGGGACACGTCTTTTATAGTTCCTCCTTAGGCCTCGCCCTGGATGTACGTGTTTAGTTTAGCTCAGTTAACTTTATTCAGTTCATTAAAAAACTCCTCAACAAACTAAACCAAGTGGAACAATTAATGTGTTATATAACATTTACACAGCTTTATCATTAAACAAGTCCCTTACTTTGTAAAGCAATGCAATAGAATTAGCTATTTTAATTCTTAAATAATTTATGTGAGGTCATTTTATATGAGTTCAAAACTTTTTTGAGTTAGAGCACCAACCAAAACTTTGAGATTCAACCAAAGATTTCTGACATGCGAGAAAATTTTTTTTTATTTTATTTTTATTTGAACAAAACATTTTGATAGAAAATTTATTTAAATTGAAATTGCTTTTCTGTTTGGTTGAAATAATTTTTTTGGTTTGAAACTTATTTTTGATTGAAACAACCTTTTTTTTTTGATTGAATAATAAAAAAACAACTAAATAAACTCCGTAGACTTCTCCCCTTTAAGTCTAAGTTCAAGTATATAATTAGTCATGATGTCATGATTTTATCTACCGTAAGAGCAAACAAAACAAAGACACAAACAAATAAGCAAAAAATGCAAAGGGAAAAAGTTTCACTTCAAAATAAAACTGTCATGAGCACAAAAATAATCCCAACTGTAGATGGAATAAGTAAATAATCCTGAAGTATCGTGCACTGTTGTGTTTTATAAAAGTGTCCCGCCTTCTCTTGTTGGGACTTAAAGCCAGCAGGATGTTTGAAGGGAGCGGCCATGTTGTATTTTTACAACCAAACGGTTATCATTTCACTGCATTCAGTGAACTTTTCACAACAGATTGTTGAGAAAGAACTGGTCAAAAACAATTTAAAAGTCTTTACTTGACACTTGCAGGACAGGTGATTAGCAGAATTTTAAACGAAAATCCTTTTGGATCAATAACAGCAGCTTTGATCTCATCTTATTTTGAAAATCTCAAATCTGCACAGCACATTTCATTTATACAAAGCAGTATAAAAAAACTTCATTAAACTCCAGTAGATTTTTCAAAAATTCTCAAAGTCTTCATCAGTCGAGACACAAACTCCAAACATCTCACACCGTGAAGAGAGGAAGATCTCTGCATCATCCTCATCTTTACAGTCACACAACTGACTGACACACAGCCATCACAAACACACAACAACCCGATGAGTCCAACATCAAAGCCCTGAGGAACAGCTTTGGGAAAAAAAAACCTAAATCCTGGTCTCATGTGGACTGAACCCACATTCAGTCGTAATTAGGGGTGTAAGAAAACATCGACACACTGAAATATCGCGATATTTCATTTCCCGATACTGTATTGATATTATAAAGCCCTGTATCTATTTTTTATTAAAGTTTAAAATGTCAACCTTCTTGCCAACCGTTCATTTTTATGTTGTAGTTCAGCCTCTGACCACTAGTTGGCAGCAGTGAGCCAGCCATTTGGCTCCTCTACCTCTTGAGCGCCAGAGAGTAAGGGTAGCATTAGCATTGTAAGTAAACATTAGCTTTTCTTTTTTTTCAGTAAGAGGTTTTTATCTAATAGAATTTTTGGACAAAAAAATCACAATATATTGCCTTGCTTACAGTATCCCAATATATCGGGATATATCGTATCGTGACCCCTCTGTCATGATATGTATCGTATCGCCAAATTCTTGCCAATACACAGCCCTGGTCATAATGTTCATCAACAGAGCGGGGAGAGAAAAACTCAGAGATAAAAATAAACTCCAAAAAGAACGAGTCAGATTGAAGGGTGTCCGGAGGAGAGGAAGAAAGGGGGGAAGTCATGAGAAAGTGTGAGAGAAGAAAGGAGTGAGAGAGAGGATGGGAGGAGGGGTGAGAAAGACGACTTCTCAGTGGAGCTTCAGTTCATTATGTAAAGAGTGGATCCTTCAGAGACAAGGATGAGACGCTGTGGATTAGAGGGAGAAGAGGAGGAGGATGAGTGAAGGTCGGGGAGCAGGAAGGGATGGAGAGGAGATAAAAAGAAACTCTGTGATGACATCATCCTTTCAAATGAGCTGCAGCACATCAAGGCAGGTGAGGCACACCTGAAAAGGAAACTCAGCAGAAACGAAAAAGCATTTCAAGTGAAAACACACAGCACCACGCTTAGCAAAAAGTAGTATACTTGAAGTTCATTTTAATAAGTATACTTGAGTATATCAAGTGTACTAGGCACCATGTACTTGTAGTGTACTAGAAAGCATATTGATTTAAAACTTGTTCGTACTAAATTGGGATGTTTTAGTATATAAAGTTTACTTTAAGTATACTGTTATGTCTTTTTAAGTTTATAAACTTCCTAAAAAGAAGTATACTTTAAACTTTTGGTCAAGATAAACTTTAGTAGTACACTTTTCACACAGACTGGTTTATTTGTAGTATATTTCAAGATTAAACTAAAACTATACTAAGATTACTTTCAGTATACTTCTGAGTATACTTTCATAAACCTTTCGTGGGTCAATTTAGTCCTAGAAGTATATTTGTTTGTAAACTGCTAGTATACTTCTATCAGTTTACAAGGTAACTAAAAGTACACTTAGGGAAATACACTCTTATATACTTCAGTATACGTAATGACATGTACTTAAACATTTGTATAAACTAAGTACACTTAAACTTTTAGTATACTTTTAGTACAAGCCAAGTATAGTGTAAAATAAATTTGATTAAGTATACCTCAGATAACATAAAAAGTAAACCGGAAGTATACTTTTTTATTTTAAGTGTAAATAATGGATACTTGCATGTACTACTTTTTGCTGAAGGCAGGAGAGACTAAACTGAACTTTTCTGCTCTCCTCAACCAGGGATCTGCGGCCTCACCTGTCAGAAGAGTCTTTTCTGCTCCACGACTCGCTGATAAAATGTGTCCCGAGCCAAAACACCTGCTACAACTCTGATTATCAACTGGTGGCCCGTGGGCCGCTTTGAGCTCATTGAAGGGAGGATTTTACGGCCAGTGGGGGTGGCACAGGACTAAAAATAAATATTGAATTTTAATGTTTGTTTTTTATTATTATTTATGCATTTCAGAACAAAATAGAAAACATTCATGTAAACAAGAAAAGTGCTGTTTATAAAACAAATTTAATAAAAACTACAACTGAACTATGC
>NW_013952772.1:272250-275336 GCF_001266775.1 Austrofundulus limnaeus
TATATATATATATATATTGTGACGGCCCTGCTGCTTAGTTAATTGCAGCCAGCTGCCGCCTATTTCCTTAATTGTGCTTCCTCACAGGTAATCCTTAGGGGGCGTGGCCTGCCCTTCTTAAAGCACGCACCTGGAGCGCTGTGGAGCTGCAGAGTGAGCTGTGCTGAGCGCTGTGTGGAGCAGAGCTGAGCTGTGTGGAGCAGAGCTGAGGAGAGCTGTGTGACTGGCGACGGCTCTGAGGTTCAACGCTCTGTGGCTTATGAGGATTTTTCATGCTGCACCTATCCTGACGGTCTGCTGCTGCTGCTCTCATCCRGCGTGCCTCACGGGAGAGACATCCTGCTGACGTGCGGATGCCGAGTTGGGGTTTTTGGAGCTGGAGAGAGGACACTGAAGCGCGAACGCAGAGGTGCACGGAGGACACGACGGTGGTCGAGGGAACCAGACCACAGACTTGCGCATAACAGGTGGAACATACACCTGGACCACAGACTTCAGAGGGTCCAGCTTGGTGAGAGATGTCCGGTGCATTCGGGAGCTACGGAGCTCCAAACCGGGCCAACAAACTCACCTAATCCTAGACAAAAACTTTAATAAATACCTTTTAAGGTTTTAAACTGATTCCACTGTGTCGTGTCTTCACATATGTTATGGCTCTTGAGCCGGGTCGTAACATATATGGGGGCTCGTCCGGGATTTGAACCCGGGACCTCTCGCACATATATATATGTGTGTGTGTGTGTGTGTGTGTATGTATGTATGTTTGTATCCCAATAAATATCATTTTGGAAAATCTAATGGCTCATTTTTAATCAATACTTTTACTTTTAATACTTAAGTATATGTTGTGTCAGAAATTTACTTTTGATGTTTAAGTACAAAAATATCAGATAATTTAAGACTTTTAGTCAAGTAAAATTCTTAGAGGAGATTTTAACTTCTACCAAAGTAATTTTTTGGTAAGATACTTGTACTTTTACTCAAGTCACTTTGTGGTACTTTACACAACCCTACCACCTCTTTCTGTAAAACGGACCGAGTTAAAGCCCTTTTTGTGTTTGCTAACATTAATTGTGACTAGTTTTTATTACAGGTTGTGTTGTGAGGTTGAGGAACAAAGTACCTGTTGATCAAAAAGCATCCACACTGAAACCAGAACATGCATGTAATAAAACATCTATTACAACATTTTTTACCATTACAAACCTCCTGTGCAGCTCCTGAAACAAACTGCTGACACAACACCCATTTAGCTTTGCGTTAAAGAGTTTATAGGGCACTAAAACCGTCCAGGTAAAGAAAAAACTAAGATAAACAGAAGTGAACAACAAGGTTTTTTATGTTTTATTCACTTCCTGTCAGCAGCTGTATCGATGGTGCTCATAACCTGAAGAAATGGCTGTAAGTGTTTCTAAAACATAAAATTCAGAGTTGTTTTTGCTCGTTCCACAGAATTACTGAAAATTAAAGTGGAAGAAACGGTGCATGACTGCATGTTTAACAGCCTGTTTGGAAGCTGAACGCCTGCAGGAATGAATGGAATCTATGACCAATAAAAACAAAAAACATGAAACATAAATAAAGCTGCAGATGTTTCACTGAAAACAACACAAGTTAGGAAAAGAAAGATTAAGAGCTTTGCAAACATGCATTCTCCTGAGTTTATTTTATTTATTATTTACTGTTTTTTGTCTTATTGTGAAATATTAATAAAAACTTATATATAAACTTAATAAAAATATATATTCCTGTGGCATTTAGGGGTTGAAATGACAGTAAATTATCTTTTCAAACAGCGTGGGGTTTATGAGGGGGTCCCTGGAATGTTTTTGCTCATGTGGGTCCCCAGACACAAAAGGCTTGAGAACCCCTGGATTAAATGACTGATTCAGAAAAAAACTAAAGTGATAAAAAATAAATCTCAGATGATGCATTTTATTTAACTTTCTTATTAATCTGAGGTGACAGATATAAGCTCACAGTTTAGAGGAGCCCCTCGTGGCCCCCTGGTGCTGCCCTGCCTCAATCTGGACGCCGGATCCAGAGGAGGTATAATTAAACAAATCTCCCTCTGACTCATTCTGGTCTGTGCAGACACCAACCATGGTGACAGAGGGGCTGTTCCGTCATCCTCCCCGGCAGAGAAACTGTGAGGATGCCGAGTGTTTCTGTTCCGACACCCGAGCACAAAATAAACACTCGCAGAAAAGACGTAGATGTAAACGTACGAAGACAGAGAGCGATACGATTCAGATTATTTTAATTCTAACCCGTCCCTGATACGTGCTGATCCCATTCTCCTTCTCCAATTACATGATAAAAATAATAACAACAAATGTTACACAAGTTTCAATTTAAACAAAAGCAACATTTAACAAAACAAACAAAACATATGAACACTAGAATATATATAATTATATAATAAAAACAAATTTAAGATAGTTTTCATTGTATCGGTGAACACATGTACGTATCAGCTGATGCCGATACAAGAAAAAAATACACAAATATTGTCCCAAAATATGGGTCAACCTCTAATCATCATCATCTACTGAGAGATAAATACACAGATAGACTGACGACATGAAGATAAACAGAATATATAGATAAAAGTGACTAAAACTCTTTATTAAAATGATGTTTGTGTCTTCATCCATGACTTACAGCCGACGCAGAGCGCACCGCATGTTGGCCACGGTTTACGTGGGCCGCTGGTGTCGGCTGCTTACAGAGTTGTAAAGTAACTAAGTACAAATACTTTGTTACTGTACTTAAGTAGAATTTTTGATTATCTGTACTTTACTTGAGTAACTATTTTTCAGTGTACTTTTTACTTTTACTCATTACATTTTTACACAATTATCTGTACTTTCTACTCACATTTTTTAAAAAGATAAGAAGTAGAAAGTCGTTACTCCTAATTTATTCTGAGTTGTTATTAGTTAAAAAATATCATCCTGATAAATTGTGTCTCCTGGACAGAGTGAGTTTAATTGTGTTTGGATGAGAAGTATAAATATATACCATTCTGACACACTATTAGCTTGTACACAACCCATCACAGCTGCACGCTGTTAGAAAATATA
>NW_013952772.1:278022-281760 GCF_001266775.1 Austrofundulus limnaeus
GCATATTGTTTATTTAGTAAATTCTAGTAGTTTAGAGATTTTGATACTTTTTTGTAAATTTTAAAAGAATAATTAAAAAAAATGTTACTACACACAAAAATCCTTTTTGTCAGTGTGCTACCTGAACAAAAATGTGCAAACATGAAACTAAGCTTTTATTTTGTTTGTTTTCTCTTCTGACTGAAACACTGCAAATATCCCATCAGACTCATACTTTCAAATACCCTTTTTTTCCCACAAAAATGCTCCCATCATCTTTCAACAAACTCATTTTACTTTCCAACCCATCATGTCAGTAATAAATCAACCAGAACTGGACGAGAGTTTTACAGTAGATGAAAAAAAAAATCAAAGCACATTATGTTAATTTGTGGGAACGATTGGAGGAACCAGTCAACTTTAGCTTCATGATTACACACAGCGGTGGTCAAACACACACCGACCGTCATGCAATCAAAGCACACCGCCTCACTCACCTGTCTTGGTCGGCACTGCGGAAGCGGGGGAGGATCATGTGGCGGAAACTGCTCGTTCGGTCCAGTTTCGGCTGGCTCTTGGCCCTCTTGATTGAGCCCTTCAACCTTTTACTGAGGAAACTCTGGAGGATAGAGGAGGAGGAGGAGAGCAGTGACGAGGACGAACACAGAGGAAGACGGGGGGAGGGCGAGCGTGGTGTGAATGTGTCAAAAAGATGAGGGAGGGAGGGAGGATGGGACTCAGCACAGGTGTGGTTTCAGATAATTATTGGGTGAACAGACAGTGTAGAACGCATCAAATAAATCAATTCAGAACAAAATCAAAACACAAACAAACAAAAAGATGGAACACATGATGTGTGGGGGGGGGGGGAGGGAGAGCACAACACATATCTGTTATTAACAGGAACTGTGTCCAGTTTCTGCAGACAGGTGTAGTGCCTCAACACATCCTGCGGTGGGCAGCGGTGGGCCGTACAGTCCAGCAAGACCAGGACCAGTTTGTCCCGCAGATCTGAAAACCTGCATTTATAAAGAAACCCTTAGCAAAGAATAGTATGCTTGAAGTTCATCTTAATAGGCATGCTTAAGTATAAGTTTAAGTATATCAAGTATACTAGGCACCATGTATTTGTAGTGTACTAGAAAGTATATAAATTTAATACTTGTTTGTACTAAATTTGGACTTTTTTATATAAAAAAGTATACTTTAAGTATACTGTTATGTATTTTATAAAGTATACTTTAAGTGCATGTCATTAAATACACTAAAGTATATAAAAGTTTATTTCCCTAAATGTACTTTTATTTACCGTTTACACTGATATAAGTAGCAGTTTATTAACAAGTATATTTTTAGGACTGAATTGGCCAACAATAAGTTTATGAAAGTACGCTCAGAAGAATACTGAAAGTAATTTTCTAAGTGTACTTTTAGTTTAATCTTGAAATATACTACAGATAAACCAGTCTGTGTGAAAATGTACTTTCAGCGTACTACTAAAGTTGATCTTGGCCAAAACTTTAAACATTAGTATAGATTAAGTATACTTGAATTTGTAGTATATTTTAGTACAAGCCAAGTTTAGTGTAAGGTAAACTTGGTTAAGTATAGCTCAGAAAAGTACATAAAAAATAAACTGGAAGTATATATTTTTAATTAGTATACATAAAGAATACTTGTATATACTACTTTTTGCTAAGGGAAGGATTTCTGAGCTGTGGCGCTAGGCTGGACAGTTTGTTTCAGAACCAACAGGCAAATACTGCAAAATATTTTAAAAAACACATTTACAACCAAATGACCCTAAATTTAATGCAGTTTTGAAGTATTTTCCTTTTCTTCAAAAGTATTATTCACCTTAGTATTCAAGTTTATTACTGAGTGTACATGCAGAGGTATTTAAATGAGAGTTAAGCATCATTATTTGTTGTTTTCTTTCTTATCTTTGATAAAAAAAAAAAGCTTTACATAAAAAGCATTTGCAGCCAGAGGCGTGTCAGTGAGATCATTTCTATCCGTATCACATAACAACATTATGCAGCAGCAGAAGGACTGCAGGGAAGTGACACTTTGTCATCTGGTGTGAGTCAAACCCTTCTGAAGCCCGTCTTCAGGACATGACTGCAGGACTTGGCTCCATCTGCTGGTTCCGAGCTCACAACGTGACTAAATTCAATCAGATTGGCTGCTCTGTCTGACATGTCAAGTGAACCACAAAGAGTCTCAATCTCATGAAGTCAGAGGGAGAAAAAGGGGCACTGGCTTGTTGGGTTCTGTTGATGCTCTGAGGCTGCTTTGTCTTGGTTGGACATCAGACTGTATTTTTTTTATCAATAACCCACCTTTATTCTAGTATTTGAAGCTGGTTCAGTTTTTTTTCCATCTTTGAGCAAACAGTCTTAAAGGTAGAGCTGCTCTTCTGTAGCTTGTCCTATTTATACTGTTTTGTCCTCATTTCCTCTCATCGTTGGAACAGAGATGTGGTGAAAACAGCTGCAGAACCAGCAAAACATCCTCTAAGAAAGCTCTCATCCCTCGCCACAGAAAATACAGTCTCTGCCTGCGAGACTAAAGTCAGGGATCAAAAGGCTCTCTAGGTGGTTCCCAGCACAGCTGACATGATTGGCTGCCTTGACCTGCAAAATGTGCACTAATAAGTGAACGTATTCCAGGCTATTTTTAGGGTTAGATGCAGTAAATCGTCCTGCTCAGAGGCTGCTGTGAGCCAGCAGAAACACTGGATCTGTTGGGTTTTGTTTTTGAGAGTTGTTTGATTTCCATGAATCAAAAAGCTTTTCTTGGGCTTCACGCCACGTTAGGTCCTCCTTCACCCAGGATTATGACCTCACTGCACCCTGATGATTGAGCAGAACCTGTCTGTGAAGCAGGCGTGATGCTGCCACACTCAGGAGAGCTGCTGTGAACGAGTCAAACTGCAGCTGTGCTTCTGAGCTGGGCCTGCAGGAAAATCCTGATGAGTTGGACACACCAGCCTGCGACGACATTGTGATTATTATTTTTATTTGAGCATTTTTTAACAAATCCCAATGAGATCTCAGAATTATTTTCAAGGCCTGAAGCCAACATGTTTCTGAGGAGTGGGGGAAACCGGAGTATCTGGAAAAAAAAAAACCTACGCAAACATGAGGAGAACACGCAAACTCCTCACAGGAAGACACCAGGTCCAAACCGGGGATCAAACCCAGGACCTTCTTACTGTGAGGTGTCGGTGCTAACCACTGATCCGCCGTGCTGCTGCTTTCAGGGAAAACCTGACGCACAAAGTTTTATAGGATGTTGAAAAGCGAGCAGTCAGATGACAGAAACTGATCCTGAAACACTTTGGAGACTTCGTGGGAACACCTTCATGAATCAAAAAGAAAAAAAATTGGTCCTCTGGACGGGTTCCTCTTCAGTGAAATGTTTTGTCCACTTATTTTTTTCTTTTTGCTTTTTTTCTACACTGCAAAAACTGTCCATCTCACCAAGTTTTAAAACCTTATATCAGCCAAAAAGTCTTTTTGATCTTGTTTTCAGACTGATTTACTAAACAAGAACTGATTGTGTAAGAATAATCATCTTGTTTTCAGAATGTGTAAGATTATTTGTCTTGTTAGTCTTCTTGAAATACTTGATTTGACTCAATTTTTTCTTATTTCAAGAATCTTACCAAGACAAATAATCTTACACATTCTGAAAACAAGACGATTATTCTTACACAATCAGTTCTTGTTTAGTAAATCAGTCTGAAAACAAGAT
>NW_013952772.1:281770-283098 GCF_001266775.1 Austrofundulus limnaeus
ACTTACTGCCGGCAATGTGGACCAGACTCTGACACCGGTCGTACAAGGACCTGACAGCCCGTTTGGCAGAAATATTTGACTTAATTTGAGTCAAATTTTCAGACTAACAAGACAAATAATCTTACACATTCTGAAAACAAGACGATTATTCTTACACAATCAGTTCTTGTTTAGTAAATCAGTCTGAAAACAAGATCAAAAAGACTTTTTGGCTGATATAAGGTTTTAAAACTTGGTTAGGTGGACAGTTTGATTACTGAGCTGCATCAGGAGGACACCATCATGAATGTTTGCCAACCAATCATGATGCAGCTAACACCGTGCTCTACCTGAGGTCTATCCATCCTATTTTAATGCTCATTTTGAGCAAACTTTTAAAATGTTGCTTCTTCCCACAAGCCATCTGTGTGTTAAATGGTGACAGAGACTAATAATTAAGATGCATTAATCATTCGAACTCTCTGGACTTTTGATACAAACACTCCAGGGACAGTGTCATTATCTTTCACAGGAACAAACTGCACTATTTGACTGGAGCTTATAGTGTTACTCTGAACATTTCTAGTACTGTGTTTATATTTTTATTCCAGTTTGATGTTTATAATTTGTTTGTATCATTTATGCTTTTCTTTTTGATTGTTTTTCTTATTTGACATCTGATATTTTAATCTATTTTATATTTGGCACTGTGTTTTATTCTTTGTAATTTGAAAATATTGATTATTTTCAAATTTTTGGACATTTAATACTACAGTGAGAATGTTAATTCAGAGGTTGTGTGTGCAGACTTTAGTGCAAAGCAACTGCACTACAAGTTATGTTGTGTCTCACTATGCATGTGACAAATAAACTTGATTTGATTTTGAAAAATAGAAATGCTAATCAGACGTGTTTCCATCAAACTGTCTTGTGTTGAATCAACCAGGCCACACAAAGTGTGATTACATCAGACGTTACACGTGTCTGTAGTAAACAGGAAGTGACCTCACAGGGACACATCTCAGGACGATGGAGAGAAGTCATCAGGAATGTGTTGCTGCTATCAGGAAAGTTGTAATTATTCTGTCATATCAGCTGGTGTTGGTGATGTTCCTGCTGTCTGGAGACACAAAATAAATGTAATTCTCTTTACTTTACAGGAAGACCCCAACAGCAGGAGGAGGGTCCAGCTGCAGCTGCTCCAATTATTGTTCAGCAGGAAGAGCTGATCAAGGTCATTGGGCCTCATGCAGGAACCATCCGTACGCACAGATTTGTTCTTAAGTTGTGCGTACGAGTGATTTAGGAGACTTTGTGGCATTCACCAATGTTTTCGTATTCTAAGATTT
>NW_013952772.1:284345-292191 GCF_001266775.1 Austrofundulus limnaeus
GAACAGGTGGAATTTACGCAGCTCATTTACACACTTTTCCTGAAGATAGAAGAGTTTGTTGAATCTGACGTGACATGTTCGTACGAACTCTTTGTACGAACAAAAGTAAGAGAAATTTAGGATAAGAATACGAACAGGTTCTTGCATGAGGCCCAATTTTCTTATTCTGCAAATGTGTTTCTATCTTTACTTTTGAGCGTTAACTCTTCTTTCGGAAAATCCAAAAACCACCTCAAGCGAGCGTAAAAACATTACAAAATTGAGGAAGTTTATGCAAATTTAGCCATTTCCATCCACCTTCTCTATAATGTGATGCTTCAAAATGTGCATAAAAAACATTGATGGAAACCAGTGTGAGCAGGAAGAATAAACTACTTCAGAAAGAAATGAAATCTATTAGGAACAAAACACGTGAGCTAAAAATAACCTAATGTAACAGAAATTCTTTGACCTCCTAAAACAACAGTGAGGTTTTGTATTTCTTTTATTAAATTAACTGGTTTTTGCTGCAACAATAAATCAGCAGCAAACAGTTTTTCCAAAAGGAAATAAGAAATTCTGACCCGTGACTGGAACAGAACCAAACAGGACAAATAACAGAAAGAGGAAAAATGATGTTAAACTGCTACAAACTGACCCTTTAAACCAGGGGTGGGCAATCCTGGTCCTGGAGGGCCGCAGCCCTACATGTTTTACATGTTTCCTGCTCCAACACACCTGATTCAGTCACTGAGCTACCTCTTCATGTTCTGCAGTACGGAGGACCGACACTGACATAATTAGAAATAAAAACAGAAACATGTAAATGAACCTTTAAATAAATAAATACATTTAAAATGCACCAAATAAATTAAAAAGGAAAACTTTATCTCATGTTTTATATTTTAATTCACCTTCATTTTTATTTGTCCAGCTTAGTTCCAATAAATTATATATTTAACACACAATTTAAATTTTAATGTTTTTTAATATATATTTTTCATAGTTTTTCCTTTTTCTTGGACAAGAATTTGTGTCTCTTGAATGCTTAAATTGAATGTTTTTATATTTTTTCCAACAAGTCTTTTTATTTCTATGTGTTGCATGCATGTGCTGCCGCAGTTTAGTTTAGTTAAAAATAAATACACAGGTGATGTTTTCCTCCTTGCCTTTGTTTGAAACTAAACTTTAAACTTTAAGCTAAACTGAGGCAGCAGCTGGAAAAATTATAAAAATAATTAAGTATAAACATTTAAGACACACAAATGCATGTACAAATAAAAGGAAAAACAATTAATATATATTTTAAAAAACAGTAAAATTTAAATTGTGTTCAAATGTTTAGTCTAATTTATTGGAACTAACCTGGAAAAATAAATATGAAAGTCAATTAAAATATAAAACAGGAGATAAAGTTCTCCTTTTTTAATTTAATTGGTGCATTTTAAGTGTATTTATTTAGTGGTTCATATAATCCTGATTTTATTTCTAATTATGTCAGTTTTGGTCCTCCGTACTGCAGAAGCCTGATAATCATCTACTCTTTCATATCAGGTGTGTTGGAGCAGAGAAACAAGTAAAACCTGCAGAGCTGCGGCCCCCCAGGACCAGGGTTGCCCACCCCTGCTTTAAACCCTCTCATGTTCATGTTTGATGACTCTAAAGAGTTTCTGCTGCTGTGAATCATAAAAACACAGATTATTTTTGTCCACAGACAAAGAGTGGTTTCTGCTTTCTCCATCTTTAAGTTGTATCTGTTATAAAAAGAGACAATAATCCCAGATGGAAGTGAGGTAGCACATTTTATTAATCCTCTTCTACTTCGCTGACATTTAAGAACCAACAAGTTTTCTGTGTTTTACTAAAAGTCACGTTTTCCAAACGTCAGCCTGTTCTACAAACTGAAACAACAATCCAATCAGCTGCTGTTTTTACTCCTTCCTACAGGAAATGAAATGTTTTTGTCAGATAAAACTGAACCAGTTTTGTGTCTAATTAAAATGTAATTTGTTTTGTTGCTATCTTAAATGAAGTAACTCATTTAGTGACGTTATTTCCTAATAAAAATTATAACCTCTGAAAAACATATTAAGATAAAAATTAAATGAATTAATAGTTTGCTTCCCTTTGCTCCATAGTGCACATATTTGAATTCTAATATTTTATTTCCTGATTTATGAGTACTGAAACAAACAAATTAGCACATGCAGTCCCACACATTTATGATGTAATCTCAGCTGACATAAATGTCGTTTACATAACTCACTTACATTAAGATGTTTAAACGGGCCGGTCACTCACAGAACAACTGGAAGCATTATTTCTGCCAGGATGCAGAGATATGATCAGCTTTTATATGTTATAATATTTCTGTTCTTTACAAAGATTAAAGCTGTGTTTAATCTACTGATTTAATAATGTTGAGCTGTTATACTGGCTCAGAGCTTTGTGTACAAAACACTTTTCTTCCTGAATCACCTCGTCTTGATAAACTACAAACTGTGAAAAGTTCAATAAACATCATATTAAGCCCAGAATTTGACACACAAAAACCATCCAATTACCTGGAACACACGGCCAAGTGGTGCTTGGCACTGATGGGAGTTTCTGCTCTTTATCTTCTTCTCTTAAAAATATTGTGAAATTTTCTGCTCAAAAGAGTAAAGAGTCTGAAAGATAATCTTCTCGTCTTTATGGGATTTAGCCAAGCAGCACCTGTGTGCTTTTATTTTTTATTTTCTGTACAACGAACAGTAACAGCAGGACCGAGGGCTGGGCGATTATTGATCGAGGAATAATTCAGGTGGATCACAGAAATGTGCGCGACGACAACAGCCAATCAGAATCCACCTTCTCCTGCTCCACTTCTGTTAACAAGATGCTAAAGAAACGCAGAATTGACCAAACAAAATGTAATCCAGTATAAAACACTGAATCTCACAGAGTTTGCTTATTTGGGCAAGTTTCTGAGGTATTTTGGCCGCTGTTGCTTCCTGTACCTGCTGTTACCTGCTAACAGACGTGAGGCGTCCCCTCCTGACGCAGAGAGAGTCCTCCAAATATATGAAGCGGTCTTAGAGTAACATTTAAAAAAAAAAGGTAACATTTAGGACAGAACAATGTCCCAGCGGTTCTTCATTTATCTGGAGAAGAACTTTTCTGTACGTTTTATCGGCACACGATGGGCAGGATGAGACATGAAGACCACTTCCTGTCTGAGTCTCATCACAAACAGCAGCTGAGAGACGCTGCAAACTCCTGAACACTCAGAGGCTGCGAGTTTATCGAAGATTTTTTCCTGTCTGCAGAATCAGATATTCTTTCAGAAAAAATGAAACAGTGTTGTTTGTTGTTTGATAAAGCTCTGTAAACAGGAAGGGTGGGGGGGTCCTTCTATAACAAAAGTAAATAATGAGCTGAGACCCTATTCAGTTGGAAAGTGTGCACAAAATGTTGCTGTTTGTAGGTTTATGTTTCTTTATGACATTTTTAATGTGAAATTCAATTCTAAAACTTGGATTTTACAAAAGGATAACTTTATTAATGTGTGATTCTATGATTTACACACAAATGTTTTTTTTCTTGGTAAAAACCATTTTAAATATCTAACAAAATGTTCTACTGAACCACAGCTATTTGTTATATGAGTGAAGGTGAAATAAAAGCCATTATTTGTTTTTTTCTGTAGATATTTATTTGTTAAATTATATTTCAGTCCCTTTTTAGGTTAACAAAAAGTTGTGCTACGGTATTAATCGAGATAGGACAATATGAAAAAATTAATGGTGATCTTTTTTTTTTGCGATATGGCCCAGCCCTAGCAGGACCTGAACACTTCCACCATGATTGTTTCAGTTGTTCCTGTGTGATCAGACCTTTAGGATCAGTGATGGTAATCAGGCAGACCTGACCCTCTTCTGAAGGTCTGGAAAGACCCAAACAGGAGGGAGGCCCATCACTTGAGTTTGTGGCAAAAGCTTTTCTCCTTAAAAAATATTGTTAAATCTCATCTGGTCTCAGGAAATAAAAGTCTTGTTCCATGCCTATTTATAGAAGAGTTTGCTCCTGGTGCTTCCTGGCACCTCTCCTAACATCATCCAAAGTGTTTTTAACAGCAACAGACAGCCAAGTTCACCTCCTTCTGGCAACGAGAACATGAGTGTTGGAACATCTGTGGCTGCAGTAAACAGCCTGAATCTCTGAGTCACGTACCTCGACAGGGGGCAGCGGTGCAATAAACATTCCTCCCGCTACTGGATTCGAACCGGCAGCCCTCCAGTCTCCGCCCCAGTACAAGTAGGGGGAGGGGGAGGAGGCGGCGGGTGAGTGGGGCAGGGTGAAGGACAAGGAGGGGGAGAGAGGAAGAGAGCGGGCCAACGGGGGCGTGCCGGACCCTTTCTTGGAGCCTTTTTGCTGCTGCTGCGGGCAAAAGGCGTGGGGAGGGGGGACGGCCAGGGACAGGGGGAACGGGTGAGGCGGGGTGCCGCTGACCCGTCTGCCACAGGTGTGCGATGGGCCGAGGGCGGGGTGGGGGACAAGGGACAGCGAGAGGGACGGAGGCAGCGAGCGAGGCCGAGGACAGGCAGGGTTACTCACGGATTGTCGGAAGGGTTGAAGGGGGGCAGTGGGAGGGACCTCCATGCTGGGTTGCTTCCCAGTGGCTATGCTCTTCCTCCGGAGGCGGTGATCTGCAGGGGGAAGAGGAGGTTTATCAGTAAGATATCATACCTCAACATGGAGAGGAATACAGCGAAGCTGGTGCAAGGACAGGAAGTTCATGTTGCAAGACTGAGATAAACGTGAAGGACACGAAAAGAAACGTCAGATAAACAAATTAAAGCATTTATTGACAACAAAATTAATATTCAGATGCAGTGGTGGGCACAAGCCTGCTAAAGCGCAAATCTGCTAATTGCGGACCTAAATATTTCATTTGCGCTTTAGCGGACTTACTAATTTTTATAATTCATAAGCGGATTTACGCTTTCTAAAATTAAAATGCAGTACCACTAATAACTAATTATCTACCAGTCACCATTATGTTGAACAGCAGAAGGTATGACTGTCAATGAATCACAACACATGTGATCTATCCAACAGCACCCCTCCCAGATAAACACACTTATTGTGAAGGTATACATCCTGCTGACTGTCGCTTTGAGCCACGGTTCTCATTTCCCACAATGCTTTGTGTCTGCTTGCGTAGCAGGAAGGCAACAGCAAAAACAGTAAACGTTTGTAATCTATACTAAAATTTTGTATGTATTGATTTATTTTACTTTACAATCGGAGCTCTATTAAAAAAAAAATAAAGTTTAAACGCTGGAGCTCAAAAGCAATCAGCTAACGGTGTTAGAGACTCAGAAATGATTTAAAGATGTTTCGCTGGTGAAGACTGACATCTAGTGGTCAACTGGAGCAACTACATGGAAAACTTCCTAATCCAGGTAGAAAAAAATCAAAAAGAAAAAATCAGTAGGTCCTCTGGATGGTTCTTCTGTAGTGAAACGTTTCGTCTCTTCTCAAAGAGACTTCTTCAGTCTGATGAGCTTCAGGTGAACTGGAAACCTTTAAAATCCAATGGAAACATGAAAAACTTTAAAATCCAATCGAAACATGAAAAACTTTAAAATCCAAGCTCTTATTTTTGAAGGGAAGATACTAGTTTCCTGTTCCCCATGCTTTCGTTTCCCGTCAGTCCGTCTTGTACCCAGAATGCATCGCTTCAGTTTTCTAATAAACAGTTTTAAAATTACTTTATTGATGCTTCTTTAATGAAAAATCTACAACAAACAAAAGAAAAAGACAAAGAAGCAGCCGAACTAGCAATCCTCAACAACTTTTTAAAGAAGCAGCCGAACTAGCAATCCTCAACAACTTTTTAAAGAAGCAGTCGAACTAGCAATGCTGAACAACTTTTTAATTTTTACACCATGAGCCAAAGGTCTGTTTCAGGAAATCAGATCCCCAGCAATCAGCGGATGTAGGATTAAGCTGTACAAGGGTTCATACACCGCTAGTTGGCAGTGTTGTGCATATTGTATATGAATTGTCAGCTAGAGAAAGTCAAATTGAACTTGTGCTTTAAAATTAGCTTCCGCTAATTTTTCTATGACATAAGTGTTTTTAAAGTTGTGGACCTAAATATTTTCATGAGCGCTTAAGAAATTGCGGAGCTAATTTTTGAATTAGCACTTCCCACCACTGCTCAGATACTATCTCACTGGAACAGAAAAAAACATCGCAAGCCTCTGTGAGTCACAACAGGAAGTTGAGAATCATCAAGAACATCTCAGTGAGATGTCATCGTTTCATAGAGGCTAGAGATCCAGACAGAAATAACACCATAAAGTCACAGTGCAGGGCTGTGGAACAACCTCAACACACACATCTGTCTCACTGCAGCTCAGCCCAAAAGGACTGAACCACTACAAACATAGATTTTCTGTCTGAATGTCAGATGAGGCAAATGTTAACAGTCTGAATGCAGTAAGGAGGAAATGGAAGATGCACAGCTAAAGCACATCTGACAAACAAAGCATTTATTGACATCTGCTGGGGAGTTAAAGCCACACTGACCTGCCTAACACTTAAAAAGACAAAGTGTGATCGTACGAGGTCGGCAAAACCCACAGGTCACGAGCAACCTTCGTCAAAAGTCAGAGTATTTGTGTGAAGTTCATTTGGGTTTCACCTGTTCAGGTCTCCATCACTGTACCAGCTTCAATTATTTATCCAAAGCACTACAATATATCAGTTTCCTCAAAGCAAATTCCTGCGCAGGAACTTCATGGTGAAAGTATTTTTATGGCAGCCAGTGTAGAAAAAGCCATTGTGTTTCACTGAGCAGAAGAAAAACTATCACTACTGGACTATCAATCAATAAACGGCCTCTCCTCCAGGTGCATTTGGGAGACAAATTAAAGGAAATGGCTGAACTTTTGACCGCTACTTTGAGTTTGTTATTCAGTGGAGGTTATTGTACTGCCATGTGTTAAATCCAGGATGACAATTTCCACATCTATATGATATGAAAAGGAAACCAAAAAACTGGTAAGTGTGAAAATGGAGGCTTTCGTAATCACTAAATAAAAGATCTCGTTGGGAGTTTAGGAGTAGTTTGTTTAAAATCAAATGACATCAAAGGATCCTGCCTTGAGCATCCTGGTTCTATATAAGGTGCTATCTTATTTACCAAGTCAAAACTCATTTTTAGATATCTAGATTGTGATTACTGATAGTTAGATGAAGCTGATTTTATGTTAAAAATGGCCTGCCATACTACTGCTGATTTACATTTACCTCTGAAATACAGTAGGGTCTGGGAATGACATAATACACACACATTTTCCAGTTGTAACTCGGAAAGCCAGTAGGATGTGCTCAGTGACCAGGCTAAATGCTATAAGCTATACAAGTTTATAACAATGCTATATGCTATAAGCAATACAAGTTTATAACAATGCTATATGCTATTAGCAATACAAGTTTATAACAATGCTATAACAATACAAGCATATAACAACGCTATATACTATTAGCAAATCAAGTTTATAACAATTCTATATGCTATTAGCAATACAAGTGTATGACAATGCTATAACAATACAAGCTTATAACAATGCTATATACGTTTAGCAATACAAACTTACAGCAATGCTACATACTATTAGCAATACAAGTTTATAACAACGCTAAATACTATTAAAAATACAAGTTTATAACAAAGCTATAACAATACAAGCTTGTAACAATGCTATATGCTATTAGCAGTACAAGTTTATAACAATGCTATATGCTATTAGCAATACAAGTTTATAACAATGCTATATGCTATTAGCAATACAAGTTTATAACAATGCTATAT
>NW_013952772.1:292201-308486 GCF_001266775.1 Austrofundulus limnaeus
AGTTTATAACAATGCTATATGCTATTAGCAATACAAGTTTATAACAATGCTATATGCTATTAGCAATACAAGTTTATAACAATGCTATAACAATACAAGCTTGTAACAATGCTATATGCTATTAGCAAAACAAGTTTATAACAATGCTATACTATTAGCAATACAAGTTTATAACAATGCTAAATGCTATTAACAATACAAGATTATAACAATGCTATATACTATTAGCAATACAAGATTATAACAATGCTAAATGCTATTAGCAATACAAGATTATAACAATGCTATATACTATTAGCAATACAAGATCATAATAATGCTAAATACTATTAGCAATACAAGATTATAACAATGCTAAATGCTATTAGCAATACAAGATTATAACAATGCTAAATGCTATTAGCAATACAAGATTATAACAATGCTAAATATTATTAGCAATACAAGATTATAACAATGCTATATTCTATTAGCAATACAAGATCATAATAATGCTAAATACTATTAGCAATACAAGATTATAACAATGCTTAATGCTATTAGCTATACAAGATTATAACAATGCTATTTACTATTAGCAATACAAGTTTATAACAATGCTATATACTATTAGCAATGCAAGTTTATAACAATGCTACAGGTTTATAACAATGCTATATGCTATTAACAATACACATTTAAAACAATGCTAAATGCTATTAGCAATACAAGATTTTAACAATGCTAAATACTATTAGCAATACAAGTTTATAACAATGCTAAATGTTGTAGCAATACAAGATTATAACAATGCTAAATGCTATTAGCAATACAAGATTATAACAATGCTAAATACTATTAGCAATGGAAGTTTATAACAATGCTATATACTATTAGCAATGCAAGTTTATAACAATGCTACAGGTTTTATAACAATGCTATATGCCATTAACAATACAAGTTTAAAACAATGCTAAATGTTATTAGCAATACAAATTTTTAACAATGCTAAATGCTATTAGCAATACAAGTTTATAATAATGTTATGTACTATTAGCAATACAGTTTTATAAATTTATTTGGATTCTGTGCATTCAAACACTGCATGGCTGTTTTTAATTATAGTATTTGGAAAAACCGTAGTTATATGTTTCAGTGTAAATATTATGATAATAAAACTGATTAATGCAAAAACATCAGAATGATAAAAATCATTAGATAGAAGGTTTTAGTATGATGGGAATATGTTCTTTGTATTAGGCATCATGTGTTCTCTCTTGCTGTGTGGGCGGAAATCTGACATTTAAAAACAAAGTGCACATTTTTAGGTGACCATCTTTCTAGAATAATCCTTACGTTGTTTCTTTGAGAGAATAAGAGCTTAAAAGAGAAGTTTAAACCCAGCCTAAGCTCTTATAGCTTAGGCTGGGTTACAGCTGGCCACAGAGGGTCAGTCACAGCGGGAGGTGTCTGTAATCTCATGTTGGAAAAGGCTCAGGGTCAGGAGGTCACTGCTGCCATCAGACCAGATGACAGATGTAAAGTTTGAAGTCCCATCTTCTATTTGCAGTCATATAAAACAGATGTTTGTAATCACTTTTAATAATAAAAGCTGACTGTGACACACTGAGTCTCTGTCACCGCTTGTTTTGATTTAAAAACTGTGACTATTCTACAACGCAGACTTCTCTTTGCAGTTAACCAATTCTGAAGCAGAGAAAACTAAATTAGAATTTTTAGGATTATTTAATTTGTAAAGAGGAACAGAGAACACATAAATGGGACAAATCGCATTCATGCAGGAAGAATTTGCACCCAAGGAAAGATGTCAAAGATCTGCTTAAAATGGCATATTACCTCTGAAAAACAAGTCACTTTAAATCTACTTTTTAAGTTTGGCCCAGCTAGAACCAAGTTTTTGATTTTGTGTAACTGAGCTTTTGACTCCCCCTGCGGTAGGAACGTCTGAGCCTTCAATTTTAAAAATACTTTTTAACTCATTTTAGCATTACGGTCATTATTCTCTGACATCATTCACACGGCAGCACAAACCTGCCATTAGCACAGAAAAACCTGCAATCAATTCTTATTCGCAGGTTTGGATTTTTCAGCAACTTATTTTTGCAGCCTAACTGCAGAAAACCCTAAATGGAGCAGGTTTTTAAGAGTATTTCAAAATAAAAGTATGTGTTTAAGTGATTTAGGTTTCATGTCACGTAATGATCCCAACTTTGATTCTACTGCTTCTTAAGCTCATTTCCTTTAACAAGAAACAGTAAAACCCTGTGACTTCAAAGAAAAAGTACAAAATAAATGCATTTTGAGCTGAAAATCTGTTGAACTGTCCTGAGGGAAAGCATGTATTGACAGCTCACAGCCAAACATGCAAGCAGCTCTTTAAGGATGGACAGCTGTGCTTGTTGCTGACGGGAGGACTTTCATCCAAAAGATAAAACGTTCAGTGTGATTGTGTTGAGCCCGCTGACGTCTTCTTATTAGCAGGAAACACGAAGTGAAAACCGAGGCTGCTGGGAATTTCATTAGCTTTGCAAATGTGGTCACATGCAAGCACTGAAGAAAAATTCTGTCATTAGGATCCGCTGACTGGAAGCCATCTGCTCGTTTTCACTGGATAACCGAAAATGTTAATGCTCGTCATTTGGTGGGCATAAATATCTTTGCAAAGTTTTATGTCAGTGCATCAAGCAACTGTTCGAAATATTTCAAACAAATTCACAAACTAGCAAGGCAAAAAAAATAAAAAGAAGAATAAACATGATGGTAGCGTTTGCCAGAACATCTTCACCCACAGTGAATCTGGACGGTTATAAGAAGCTAACAGCTTGTCGCGTCACATTCAGCCCCTGAAATGAACAAAATATCCTCTTGTCTGATAAACTCCAGGTGACCACCTTGGCTTGAATTATCATTTTCACTCTCATGAACACAGCAGGCAGGAATCAAAGCCCACTTTGAAGTTTTTGCCCTTTTCCTTTTCTATTTCCAAGTAGAGCCGGATGACATAACTAATTTTGGTCGATATGATATAATTTCAATATGAATAATAAAAACTGCCAAGAACACCAACATTTACTGTCTTGAATTGATTTATCTCAAATTTACTTTATGACTAGTCATAATTGAATTATTGGTATTTGAAACATGTTTCAGATAGTCAGTAATTTATTGCAGATGTCTTGAACTGGAGCCTCTGTACAACTTAATGTAAATCTGACATCATTTAGACCAGTCAGAATGTAATCAGAGATATCTTAATTAACTAATACGTCTTGTCATAAACCAATTTCAGATATCTGGAATGCTAATGTGCTGAAGCCGATTATACATCAAAATGGCCTGCCATACCCATCTGTGTTTGCTGCACCAGTTTCACTTTGCTCCACATAGTGGCTAATGGGGTGATGGTGACGATGTTTTAGGAAGAATTTAACTTTTATGGTGATTTATTTTCATACACTTAGAATGATCAGTGGAGTGGAACTTTATCATATGGGTTAGATGTGTTCCCACCGTGAGTCGGTACCAGACTGGGGTTAAATTTTACAGCAGACTGAAAGACAAAGTTTATCGGACCTTCAATAGAATAATTTATTAAATTAATGTAAATGTAATTTACTATATTAATAAGTGCATAAAATGCATAAATTTAATGTAATTTCATTGTGCTCTGTACAATGACGATAAAGGCATCAAATCAAATCAAATCAAATCAAATCAAATCAAATCAATACCCACACCAATGAGTAGTCTTTTCTACCTTAGACATTCTGCTCACTGTGGCGCAGATAACCAGTGTTACAGGTAGCTAGTTGTTAGCATTGTTAGCAGTGGTGGGCACAGTTCCCCTAAAGCACTAAAGCACTAAATCACTAAAGAACTAATAGGGGAATTATTTAGTGCTTTTTGGCTTTTGCTATTTTTTGATTTATTAGTGGATTGGCACTTGCAAAATTTATGGGCTACATTTAGAAACACTAACTGAGCTCTTTAAATGTTATCGATCAACATTATCGTTCACAGTTGAGGGTGGAAGCCCATATGTGTGTCACTTATCTACAAGGTCACATGTGTCAAACTCAAAGCCCGAGGGCCAAATGTGGCCTGCAGGTGACTCCCATTTGGCCCACCAAGGGCACTAAGTGACAACATTCAGCACACAGTAAATATAAATATTGTCTCATGTTGACTCTGAAGAATGTTTCATGTGTCAACTGGGTTATATTAGTGCTTTAGAGTTAGCTTTTGCTAAAATGTTTTCGTTGCTTTAGAGTTAGGGGACCTAAATATTTGAATTAGTTGTTTAGGTTTTGTGCAACTAATATTTAGATGAGGGCTGCCCAACATTTTGTGCCGAGCACGCTGAGCCTGTGGTGTATGTCATCAATCACTGATGTAACATGTATTTTTTAAAGCCATATCACTGTTATCAAAACAACTTTTATCGCAATATTTATCAAAGTATTGATGTATTTCGATATAATTATGTCGATATCGAAGTTTTACCCAGAATTATTACAAAGATCAGTTTCCAGCATGCTAATCGTGACACGAGTGAAAAACATCCACCCATCCATCCATCCATCCATCCATCCATCCATCCATCCATCCATCCGTCCATCCATCCATCCATCCATCCATCCATCCATCCATCCTTTTTCTTTACCTGCTGGAGCCTCTCTCTCCAGCAATGTGACAGCCAGGGGACACTCTGGACACGTCTCCAGGGCGTCCACAGAGACAACCGACCATTCCCTCTCCCAGTCACAGAGTCCTCACCAGTTAACCTAACCTGCATGTTTTTGTTCTGTGGGAGGAAACCACTCAGAGAACCTGCACATTCACAGGGAGAACATGTAAACTCCATGCAGAGACGCCCCACAGCAGGAGGCAAACCTTCTATGTGAGCCAACAGCACTAATCACTGCACCACCGTACTGCTCCAGCTTGTTCCGTTTGTTCCTATGTTTCAGCTTGTCTCTAATAATCCTGCCATCTCTCTTTTCTTTCCTCGCTCCATCCCTCTCTCAGTTTTTTTGTCTCTCTGATACTCACACACACCTCCTCTCTCCCACGCAGCTTTTTTTTTTACATAATTCAAACAATGCATTTATCTCTCCACCTCTCCTCAGCCCTTGATCTCTCTCCTAGCCCTTTTCAACCCTCCAATTTCATTCTGCTCCTTCTAGCTTCTCCTTGTTTTCGTAGCTTCTCCTCGTTCTGTCTCACTCAGAAACATTCGGATTGAAGAGCCCTCCATTTTCTCCATGCTTACCTTTATCTGTATTCCTCATTTCTCCTCTCGGCCCTCGCCTTTCTCTGCCTTTCATTTACCTGTCCAAATGGCAATCTTTTCACTGTGAGCCGGTCCGTCTCTCTCTGTCTGCAGTTCTAACATTTTCTGCAACCCACGCAAAGAAAAAAAAATAATAAAAAAAATCTACCATGACAGAGTTTGCAGTAACTGTGCCAATGTCTCTTTATTCGAGTTCACAGTAAAACAAAATACCACCTGAAGGGTAGACGACTGAAAAGTGAAGATTTCTATAGAAAAATAAATCGTGAACATTGTAAATGTCATTTAAAATTAATCTTTTTGCAAACAAATCTGAATTTTGCATTTTAGTAATTTGTAAAATATCCCACAAGTACTTTATTTTAGCCACTTAATGCAGGGAGTTGATAAAGAACCTTCCTCCACCAGTCTGTCTGCTCGTCTCATGAATTATTTAACTGATTATCATAAGTTTGAGCTCTTCTATAAAAACAGATGCTGATCTACAGCATGCAGGTGTGTGTTAGCACAACGATAAACAAAACAGAGGGTAAATAAGCAACTATGCCAGCCCATCGATCGGAGAAGGGTCAAAGGTCCAAACTGACAAAACAGACAAAAAATTATACAAACGTGGAAAATATTTAAGCCAGCTGCCAATCTTCCCACAAGTGGATGTCCCAGCAGTGTCACCCTGAGGTCAGACTGTGCAATGTTTTGTATGTTTCAATAAGAAAAGAAGCTAAATAAAGTCCCTACCTGCCACAGGTAGCATGTTATATTTTAAAGTTCATGACAGTAAAGAATGCACCAAAACTGGTCACACAACAAGACAAAGATTCCAAGAACAAAGTTCCAACAAAACAAGTAAAAAGAAAAGAGCCATGGTGGGACCTCAACAGAGCTGTGAAGACAAGTATCTGCAAACTTATTAAGCTTATTGTCCTCAAACTGTGGTACAAGAACCACCGGTATACAGAATCCCTCTAGTGCCGATAATGGTATAACTATTTAAAAATCAAAATAATCAACCAACGCTACACTGTAAAGAAAGCTAAAAACAGTCATAGCCATGAAGAAGCTAATTCCAATCAGGGAAGCTTATTGAAACAAAAGGGAAATGGAGAATATTTTCAGAATTTCTGTGGAAACTGGAGCGAACAGTGATTCACCGATTGGGCTAGGGGGCTACATAAAGCCTAGCTCAAACCTATGGCATGTTATTTGGGCCAAAATTAAGCCTATTGCACAACCAGCTGTTGTTACATCCTTGTAGCAGAAGGCTATGGCTGTGTCCAAAACGGCAGGACGGGTCCTCCGAAGGTCGAATTTGTCAGCTGCATACGTCACAGCGCCGCGACGAAGGACGTCCAAAACCGAAGACTCCTCCGATGCGGCCGACAAATATGTCCTTCCTTTGGCCCGAATCGTAGGACAGGTCCGATGGATCCTTCCCAGCCCAGCATATCCCATAATGCATTGCGGCCCGACCGGAGATTTTTTTATGCTAGTAATGGCGGACGAAGCGAGAGAAAAGAATACATTTTAAATAAAAATATGGTGATATAAAAATTAAAAAAAATAGCGGTTGTAATTCTAATACTTTTATCATTTGTATGGACATGTTTTTAAATATTATTTTTTCGTCATAAAAAAACGCGAAATAAACATGAACCTACAGCGGGTCAATTAGTTCTTCAAATGATACTTTTAAGTTAATTTTATAGTTTTGTGATATTAATAATGCTAATGTATTGATATTTTTCTAGTTTTGATTCAGTTTAGCATCGTCACAGTTGCTAGGTGACAAGACGTACGCCAGGGTAAGGAGGGGAGGCTAGACCGTCCAAATTCACAGCCTCTTTTTTTCCGGTCTTCCCGGTCTACCAAGGACCCGGCCTGCCGAGACCGGGTAGTCTGGGTCCTCCGGAGGACCCAGCCTGTCGTTTTGGACACAGCCTATATCTATTCCTAAGGCAGCCATTGACCTGATTAATGATAGGCCGGTGTTAAGACAGCTGCCAATCTTCCTGATAGTCTGGTATTAGCATCGGCAAGGCTAGCAACTAGCATGGATTAGCTGGTGTTCGCATTGTAGAGGCTAGCGACTAGCATGCCTATGCTGCTCACCTACTTTATTAGACACAAACTTTTTAAGCTCCATGCACTGAAAGGTGTTTCTTAGACAGAATTTATTGTTCAACATGTCAAGCATAAATATTAAACATAAAACATATTACTGTGAAGCACACAGCTTTAGTTACCACCGGAATTAGCAGATGGGTTTGCCCTTGTCTACTGGTTGATGGCAGTGTTTTTATTTCTCATTAACCGAATCATGAAAAAAGCCAGAACTATCAAGTTGGGGGTTTTTTTTAGTAAAAGTTTTGTTTATAGAGAAAGTTTTCTTTATTCAAAAATGTTGGTGTCTAGTAAGTGAGCAGCCTAGACATGCTAGTTGCTAACCTCCCCGATGCTAACACCAGCTTATCTATGCTAGTTGCTAGCTTCTCCGATGTTAACGCCAGCTTATCTATGCTAGTCACTAGCCTCTCTGATACTAACACAAATGAATAGTTTCCTTTTCATTTTCCAGCACCGGCCTCTCAGTTACCGGGGCCAGCTGCTCAGTTAGCGGTGCCGATCTATCATTAATCAAATCAATAGCTGCTTAGGAATAGATATAGCCTCCTGCTACAAGGATGTAGCAATGGTTGGCTGTGCAATAGTCTTAATTTTGGCCTTCATATCTTGCCATACAAACCCATTGTATGTGTTTTATGCACGTACAGGTCACTGGGATGGAGCCTCTGGGGTCCCGTGAATGTCAACAGGAAGTTGAAGAAAAAGTACCGGTTGCATGCCTGACTTGCTCGGGGCGTGAGGAAAAAAAACTGCACAGTCAGCCTGCGGATAATGTACATGTGACACATGATCAGTGTGGGTGGAGAGTATTGTGGCTTAACCAGCAATGCGTGCCAGGATTACAGGTTGCATTCATGACGCACTTGTCAAATGTTTGTGTGTGACGCAGTGTGACCAGTGGATAGAAGAAGCCTAGAGCATGTCTGCAGGATATTACCTCTCTTTTTTTTAAATGAACATGTATTTTTTTTATTATCAGTTACTGCAGCTCCAAAAATGGAACAGCCTGAAACAGCAGAGATGGAGGAGGAAGAACTTGATGACAGCAGCAGGTGCCCGGGACACCTCACCAGGGAGGCATCCAGGAGGCATCCTAACCAGATGAACCACCTCAACTGGCTCCTCTGGACGTGGAGGAGCAGCGGCTGTACTCTGAGTCCCTCCCTGATGACTGATCTTCTCACCTTAGCTCTAAGGGAGAGTCCAGACACCCTGCGGAGGAAACATTTTGGTCTCTTGTATCCGCAATCTCGTTTTTCGGTCACTACACAAAGCTCGTGACCATATGAGGGTAGGAACTTAGACCGACCGGTAAACCGGTTGGGTGAAGAGTCCTGAGTAAAACCTTTATTTTTTAATTTTATTTTATTTTTTGCCTACTGTGGTGATAAAAAAATATGTGAGCTACATGCTCCCATTCATCCACTCACAAATCAAACCAATTGGTCTTCTAGCTAATTTAACATCTGGCTTAAGAGAAAATATCCTTTTAAACAGAATAAACTGCATAAAGAAAAGCTGCTCTAAGTCCTGCTCTGGTCCTGCTCCACATGAACAAACACACCCACGAAGTTCTAACCAATCGCACGCTCCGAGCCGCAAGGTCCACGTCGCAGATTTCTGACTGGAGGCAATGTACATGACTGCTGTCACTGGGGGGGATATCAGAGAGAGAGAAGATGGAAGTTACGCAATTTTTTGTCATTCAGCAGGTGGACAAGACGTGCGACTGGAAGCATAAACAAAGTCTTCGCAAAGTCCTTACATGTCTCTCTCTTGGTTCTGTACACCACAAGTACAGGTTTTGTATGTAGTTTGTTTGTTCTTGATTTTATTTATCTATATATATATTAGGGGTGTAAGAAAATATCGATACATTGAAATATCGCGATATTTCATTTCCCAATACTGTATCAATATTCTAAAGCCCTGTATCAATTTTTTATTAAGGTTTAAAATGTCAGCTTTCCTGCCAGCCGTTCATTTTTATGTTGTAGTTCAGCCTCTGACCRCTAGTTGGCAGCAGTGAGCCAGACATTTGGCTCCTCTACCTCTTGAGGTCGAGGCTATTATTAAGTGTTGGGTGACCATATTGTACTGTAAATTAATATTAAAAACTAAAAGCTGCAAAAAAATAAATTTCAACCTATTTATTGGCAAATTTAGTCTAATAATTGAAAACATGGATGAAATGAGAAATATGAAACAAATAAAATAAAACACATACAAAGCAGAACACAGCTAAATGTATCAAAAGTATGTCTATGTAATATTAGAATTTTCTGAGACAATGAATTTTGGTTTTTCATTTTTTTCCCCAGTAAGAGGTTTTTATTTAACAGAGTTTTGGACCAAAAAATCGCAATATATTGCCTTGCTTACAGTATCGCAATATATGGGGATATATCATATCGTGACCCCTTTGTCATTATATGTATCGTATCGCCAAATTCTTGCCAATACACAGCCCTAATATATATATATATATTGCAAGATCTGTAAAATTGTGCAGGACCAAAAGTCCCACCGGCCAGTCTGGGACCTTTTACAGAGGTCTCAAGCACAGTTTGGTCAATCGTTCTTCATGAGTACTGATGGAGGGATGTGAGTGAGTATTAGCAACAGTCAGGTCTCTAAGCTAAAGACCTGTTGGAAACAAAAAGTGCAAACAGTGAGGAAATCTGATTGTCTCTATTGTTGTGGAGCAGAACCTGCAGTGAATGTGCTGACCTCAGCAGCAAATACATGAAACCATCACGTCTACAACTACACTGTTTAACCAGGTGTAGGGTTATTGGATGGACAGTTTGTACAGTCATAATGGTGGTAGTTGGAGAGCTTCATATCTTCTGAGTCGGCATACGCTCCTCTCCTCCTCAGAGGTTAGCCTCGCTCTCTTGTAGTGCCGCTCACAGTATCAAAAGGTGTTTGCTACTCTGCAGGAGGTGCTAATAAATAGTGCCGGGGGTTGTGCCATCAGCGTCAACACAACGCAGTCGTCTCAAATGAAAGTTCGAAGAACACTCAATCATTTCAGAACATATGGTTTCTTTCATAATATTTGAATAAGGACAAGCACACAGTGCGAAGGACAGAGGGGCAATTGAGAATTTAATGAGCATCACAACAACAAAACCAAGGTTTCTGTCTTTTCAGGGGGGTTCATGAAAATAAGCAGCCTGAGATGGTGAGTGATTCAAACCTGTAGGGTGTATATATATAAAAACTTCAGAGAGCATGTGTCTTATTTCATCCTTCAGTGGAGGGTTTCATTCATGCTGAAGAACCCATATTGTCTGTTTTTTCCTTTAAGCTGTGATTCATCTCTTTAACTATCTTTATGTAAGCATCCACCCTGGGTTTTAAAGGTGGCTGTAATGTTCCCTCTCTCTCTCTCTCTTGCACGTCCTTGTCTGAGAAAGCTGCAGAAATATTCCTAATTTGTCAATTTCACCTTTCCCCACCAGATCAGTTAGAAAGAAGTGGGGATATAAGACTGTCTAATGGAAAGTGTCCACATCTCCAAAACATTAGCTCTGCATTTCTGTTTGATGAATATTATGGGCTCTTTCTTTGACTTAAACTATAATCTAATGCATGCTGTGACATACACACTTTCATTTTATTTTTATAGCACCACTGGGCATAAAATAAAAACTTTTTTAGTAGCTATTCTGAAAATGACCAGAACCTTTCCGGACTTTGCCACAGTCTCAAATAACCCTTTAGGTTTGCAAATGAAGGGGCGGAGCCTAAGCCAAGACGATTTAAACAGTTAGGTGCAATAATGTGATTATTTAGTGACCTCGAACATCTCCACCACTTTATGTGCCTGTCACTCACTTTACACACAGAAAACTGCTGCTTGAATCAGAACATGGTTCAGTGCTCTAAAACCAGCAGAAAATCTTTTAGATTTAGTTTTACAACAATAATAAATATTTACAGGAAATAACAGTTATACTGAAACAAGATAAAAGTGTCACAAAATTAAATTACAATATAAACAAATACTTTTCTAAATACAAAATAAAATAACTAAATAAACAAACAAATAATTAATTAATTAATTAATTAATTAATTATTTAAAGTACATTTTCACACATACTGGTTTATATGTAGCATATCTCAAGATTTAACTAAGTATACTAGAGGATTACTTTCAGTGTATTCAGAGTATACTTCCATAAACTTATTGTGGGCCAATTTAGTCCTAGAAGTATACTTGTTTGTAAACTGCTAGTATACTTATATCAGTGTACATGGCAAATAAAACTACTCTTAGGAAAATACACTTTGATATACTTTAGTATACTTAATGACATGTACCTAAAGTATGCTTCTTTTTCTTAAGTTTACAAACTTAAAAAGACATTATAACAGTATACTTAAAGTATACTTTTTATAAACAAAATGTCCAAATTTAGTACGAACAAGTATTAAATTAGTATACTTTCTAGTACACTACAAGTACATGGTGCCATGTTTACTTGATAAACTTATACTCAAGTATACTTATTAAAATGAACTTCAAGTATACTACTTTTTGCTAAAGGGCTGTGGGCAGTGCTTTGTACAGAAACTCTTTAAATCAGACTTTTTGTAAAAACAACGACTGATCTGAGATTTGGGAGGTCGTCCGGGATCGTTAGGTCCTGAAAGATTAAAACTAGAAGACTCGCTCCACTCTTTGTCTTTTCATTCTTGTTGGACCGTCTGCACTCTGACTTTAATGACTGCCTGACTTAATTGATGCCATTTAGACTTTCTTTTTTATAAAGACATCAGTTTAGAACAAAGAGGGAGAAAAAACACTTGAACAAGCTCATTTAAATCTATTTCTCACTCCCACTTTGTATTTTGTTGCCATGGCAACATTTTTTCCTAAAGTACCTCTTATTTATTTTCAGTCAGACAGTAGGTCCATTAATCAAAAAAGAAATTAAAACACTGGTGTGTAGACATTATATAAGCCATAGCAACACAGAGACTGTGATTTCAATCATTTCTGTAGCCTAGCCTTAGCAAAATGTAGTTTACTTGAAGTCCATTTTAATAAGTATACTAGAGTATAAGTTTAAGTATATCAAGTATACTAGGTACCGTGCCCTTGTAGTGTACTAGAAAGTATACAAATTCAATACTCGTTTGTACTAAATTGTGATATTTTTAGTTTATAAAATGTATACTTTCAGTATACTGTTATAATGTCTATACAAGTTTATAAACTTACTAGAAAGAAGTATACTTTAAGTACATGTCAACAAGTATACTAAAGTATATAAAAGTGTATTTCCCTAAGTGTACTTTTATTTACCATGTACACTGATATAAATATACTAGCAGTTTACTAACAAGTATACTTCTAGGACTAAATTGGCCCACAATAATTTTATGAAAGTATACTCAGACGTATACTGAAAGTAATCTTCTAAGTATACCTTTAGTTTAATCTTGAAATATACTACAAATAAACCAGTCTCTGTGAATATGTACTTTCAGTGTACTACTAAAGTTTGGCCAAAAGTTTAAACATATAGACTAAGTATACTTAAACTTTTAATATACTTTTAGAAAGCCAAGTATAGGGCAAGTTAAACTTGGTAAAGTATATCTCAGATAAGTACATAAAAAGTAAACTGGATGTATACCCTTTTATTTTTTAGTTTAAAATTAGTAAACTTAAAGGATACTTGCATTTACTACTCTTTGCTAAGGGTAACCCAGACTTTAACACTAAACCTAAGAAAAAAATCATGTTCCTCTGTAATAAAATCAGCTTTTTGTCCTCACTGGTCCTGACAAGTTATGTGATTTCACCAAAAGAGGCAACAAAAACCAGATGCACGCCCATTTAACTGATGCAAGGCAATCCATAAATGATTTAAAGGCTTCAGTCATCTGATAATCCCTGCTAATAACTGGCAGAAGGACCAGCCATTATCAGCGCCTCTGAAAGGGAGGGTGTATTTGAAGAACAGTTTAGATTATCGTCTTGTGTCTGTTTTCAAATTCTCTTACATAAGTGCTGTTTAGAGATGATGTACAGGCTTGAAAAACGCAGCCGGGCTGAGGTATTGCCGTGTCACGGGAGGTTGTGATTCTGTCTGGCTGGGGTCAGGTGGAAGAGACGCGCCCGTCTCTTTTGTTTAGCCGCTCAATAAATCACCGGTGCACCGGAACAACGTCGTTTGAGCTGCTTGTTCTTGTTACCGCTGAGCTGAAATATCTCCCTGGGCTTTGAAAAGGAGGCCACGTTCAGGAATTCAGAACGTGTTAAGTAAACTGCATTTACACACAGGTGTAATTAATGTGGACATGTTGAACCCAGCAGATCAGGAACAACACTTCTCACTTTCCTAAAATAACTCATGAACAACTGGACGAACCTTCTGAGTCTGAGTCCAGAAATCTTTGCTGCAGATCCACAGCTGATTTGGTTTTAGAGTCACAACCACAAAGAAATTAGTCAATTTTACATTTTGAGAGCAAAATCTGACCTGGTAGCTGCGAGTTATGTGATATTATCTGAGATTGTTCATAAAGTTTTTTTTCAATATTTGACAAAAACTGTTGTACTTCAATCATTTTTTTAACATACGATGATTTTACTCTGAAATTCTGGCATTAAAGTCAGATAGGCCCTTAAAGTAGACATATCCTGCTTTTAAAGGGATCCTCGATTAGTTGTAACATTAGACTTTATTTAATAAACATATATTTTAACTGTAAAATAAAGACTGAAAAAATACTGTCGGCTGTTTGGTTTTTTTTAACTAAAAGTTTAAAAATATGTCGCACGGACGGGGCCATTTTATTTTCACACAAAGCATTCTGGGTAAATGATGACGTGGACAACTCTCAGACTGAAGAAGTCTCTTGGAAGAGAGACGAAACGTTTCATTAAAGAAGAACCCGTCCAGAGGACCTATACAATTTTTTTCCTTTTGATTTTTTACCTGGATTACTGAGATGCATCAGGACACGATGACGTGGATAGGTCTTCAGTGCGAGGCTGCTAGCGAGCTATATCCACCCTGAAGGTTAATCTTGGACAATATCTGATGATCGACTCTTTTAAATGAAACCAGAGAGCGTTGACAGAGAGGAGAAGGTAGAAATGACTCAGCCTGGAACTGAAAATATGGATGGAGGACAACAGAGCTGCTTCATGAAAGAACAACCTCAGCTTAGCCTGTTAGCTTTAGCATTAGCCCCGATGCTATCACCATATATGTATTAGCTCAGCGCTACACATTCTCCTCTCATCACTGGCTACGTTCACACTGCAGGTCTTAATGCTCAGTTCCGATTTTTTGAAAAAATCCGATATTTTTAACGTTCACATTACATTTTAAATGTGACCTGCATCAGACCCCTGTGTGAACGCTACACAGCACTGATGTGACACGCATGCGCAGTAAAAGACGTGATGTCTCATCAGCCGGCTTGTTTGTTTACAGAGCTAGCATGGATGCTACATTTTGCACATCGAATTGGAAGTTGTTGTTTAATCAGAGCCGATTAAATTATTATCTGACCTGCTTCTTTAGTTCAGTGTTTATATCTGAAGCTGCCTCTGACCGGGATACTCCAGTGAAGCTTTTTTTTTTAACGAAACTACGAGCTGGAAAAAAGTATTGACCGAGTAGCTAACTTTAGGATCGATACTCTCCGCGACCCAGGCTGGACATCGTTATTATCATACCAATGAAAAGTAAAAAGATGAAGCAACTGGACTTGTGTTTTGGAGCTGTAAACACATGGAGCTGCAGATTTAAACAGCGAGACTTGAGGTTAGTGTCTTATCGATCCTTCACCCCCTCCTCCTGATGAAAAAGTCAGATGAATATGACATGAGCGTTCACACTGCAGTCACTTTGATAACATCAGATACAGTATGTATCTGATTTAAAACCACATACTGAAACGGCCTGGGTCGGATTTGAAAACATCGGATTTGTCTCGTTCAGACTGTCGTAAATAAATCGGATACGAGTCAGATGGGTCAAAAAAATCGGATTTGGGTCGGATGGGTCAAAAAAATCGGATTTGGGTCGGATTTGCCTGCAGTGTGAACGTAGCCACTGAGGTCCTCCATCCACATGACAGAGAGGGGAACACAAACATGACTCAGACTGCAACTGAAAATATGGATGGAGGACCTCAGTTTAGCTTGTTTGTCGCGCTAGCGCTGAGCAATTCTTCGTAAGTAAAATTTTCTTACTCCATTGGCAGAATATTTTCCCTTAATTTGAGTCAAATTTCCAGGCTAACAAGATAAATATTCTTACACATTCTGAAAACAAGATTATTATTCTGTTCTTGTTTAGTAAATCTGTTTCAAAACAAGATCAGAAAGACATTTTGGCTGATATAAGATTTTAAAACTTGTTTAGATGGACAGTTTTCACAGTGTTTAAAGTGAAACCTTGCTTTGGTCTGAATTCCTTCTTACTGTAACTTTACCAGCTCCTCTTTCAGCCTTTGGAAACCAGAGTCTGACCCAGAACCAGAGGAGAACTAAGACCAGGAAATTGTAGTTAATAAGTCCAGACCTTATATGGTGATTCTATCATAGATACCTGCCTGGTTCTG
Source organism: Austrofundulus limnaeus (assembly GCF_001266775.1). Taxonomy (NCBI): domain Eukaryota; kingdom Metazoa; phylum Chordata; class Actinopteri; order Cyprinodontiformes; family Rivulidae; genus Austrofundulus; species Austrofundulus limnaeus. The sequence continues at coordinate 308,218 of NW_013952772.1, forward strand.
CTGGAGGTTTCTTACTGTTAAGAGGAAGTTTTTCCTCTCCACTGTCACCAATGTGATGTTCAGGACAAGAAACTGTGGTGAAGTGATTCAGCTCAATCTGCTGGCTTCTTCTTTAGATAGTTTTTTTTTTTTGTGTGTGTACAGTGCCGCGACAATGCATGTTGTGACTTGATGATACATATGTGACCTATCACATCAAAATGAGCATTAAGTCAAATTTGGTCAAAATGACCTCATCATATTTTCAGATTCCTGCTTTAAAAGCTACA
>NW_013952772.1:310131-312827 GCF_001266775.1 Austrofundulus limnaeus
GTGTGTGTGTGTGTGTGTGTGTGTGTGTGGGTGGCTGTGGTCGGTGCTAAGTGCTCGTGTAGGAGTAGCAGAGACAGTGCAAGAGCAAGACTGTATGAAGCGAAGACAGGATGACAGCTGAAAAGAGGAAAAACAGAGAGAAAGAACATTTGGAGGAGTGGTAACAAGAGGTAGAGCTGGAAGCTGCGCTGAGGAAGGGGGATGGAGGCTGAAGAGGGAGTGGGTGTCTTAATAACGCTGAAACGCTCAGGGCTTTTTGTATGTTTGCCTTTGTTATGATGGAAAGCTGCTTGGCTCCCTGTTTGCTTTTGATCCATGAACTCTGACTAGAAAAACAGGCAGCCTCTTCTGTGTTTAACAAATAATATTCAACCAACATCCCGAGACCGGAAATGCTGCCAGAGCCGTGCAGGTGAACGTAAAGGCGTGCACGTCGCCCGCCACCGTTCAGGCCAGAGTTCCAAACCAAGAAACTGAGAAGAATCTGTGTTCGCTTCGTTCTTTGGTTTTTCTATTTCGAAGTAAAATCGCAAAAAGAAAAAAATACCTAAATGTAAAAAAGTAGAATCAAAATGATTGAAAATGTTTAGGATTTTTGCTTTAGATACTTAAAGGGGACCTAATGTGCTTTTTTCAGGGGTTTTTAATACCTACATTTGGGTTTGTACTGCTTCTAAAAACAGTCCAAGCACCAAAAAAATGTACCCAGAGGTATTTTACGATAAATAAATGTATTTTTTGTGTGTGTCTTGAAGTGAACTGTGTCAAACACTAACAGATTGTGATGTCACAAACCATACTCCAACCCACCCCAACCTGAGCCCAGCCCCTCACCTGGCAACCCAAGGTGGAGCTCCGCCCACTTCTTCACAGGACGACTGTTCGGTCATGGAGAACAGAGATGCCCGGATTAATTTTATTTTTATTTTCGATGGCAATGTTCTAGTAATATTGTCAAACAAAGTTTTAGTTTGTGTAAATAGGCGTCTTTGAGGGTCTCGAAAAGCACTATATAAGACTAATGCATTATTATTATTAATTTCACCTTGGACTATTTTGGAAAATACTACCAACAGGATTTACCCAAGGACTTTCTACTGAAAGGAAACTTCTGTCCCTATTATTCCTCACAAATCCACAGATGATGGCAAAGTAGGTGATGTCTTGTGTTTAATATTGCTGTTTGGCGTGAACATGATTTGATGATGACTCCTTTATTGTCATTGTACAGAGCACAATGACTTTACATTGAAGAACACCCATTTAAGAAGACACAAAACAAAAAAACACCCGCTTCAGATGTTATCATCCATTAAATGGACATTATTAGACGTTATCAGACCCCTAGAATGGCTTCAGAATGTCCCGACTGTGACTTCTAGCAGGTTCCGCCGTCCCTTTATTGGACTGATAACGTCAGAATCCGCTGTTTACAGCCACTATCTGGTTAATATGAGGCATAAAAACACTAAGGTTGGCATGGCATGGACAGCAAGATTAAGGATCAACACCAGGCATGGTGTTATTCTGTCCTTAGTTATTTACACATTCAATGTCAGTGATATATTAACAATCTAGGGGGCACTGTCAGGACAGTCTGAACATTCACTGTCATCGATATATTAACCCACTAGAGGGCACTGTGGGGGTGATCTGATGCCTAGAAGGCACAGTAGGGACACTCTGAATCCATTGTATGGGACTGATAACGCCTAATAACGTCCATTTAATGGACATGGGGGAACAGGTGAACAGGTCATGCGACAACCAGCAGGGGTCGCTCTACTTTTAAAAAACTGGAAATATACAAGAGGAGAGATGAGTTTTAAAAGAATGCTCTGATTCTATGTTTACATCAGAAACATAAGGTCATATGCACAAAAACCGACCCGTGATAGAGCAAGACAGTCTGGGGGCTTAGGTACAACACAAGACGGGGCAGGGTTCAGTGGAGTCGGTGACATTGAGGGTGGGTCTCCGTGCTGGAACCCATCCCTAGAACCCTCCAGAGTCCAGAGTCATAAAATGCTACCGTCTCTGACTCGGTTCGCCAGAGTTCAGAGTTTCCTCCTCAGCCTTGGGTTCACAGGCCAGGTCCAACACTGGTGGTGGGGGTGGAATCAAGCCCTTGTTGACATATCATCCTCGAGGAGTTTAGATAGCATGGTCTTTGAGGCCAAGCAGCTGGGAGTTGAATAGATAAACACCAGTGTTTGGGACAAAGCAGCCTTGAATATTTCTGCTGCTTTTAATGTCTTAACAGCATCTCTGAAGTGGCGAAAAAGTTAATTCCAATAAGTCAAATTCGGAGTCTCCTCGCCTCTTCACTGTCTGGAGCTGCACCCAGAAATAATCCTACATGCCAGAGGCTCGCTCCTGAGCTGCGATTCTCATCAGAACCACATTCAGTTTGTGATTTATCTCCCCAAACAACGGAGTCTGTGCACCCGCAGAACGGCAGATTCCATCCACTGTGTCCGACAGCTTCTCAACGGCCCGGACTGCTGTCAGGATCGCTTTCACTTTTTGATAAATCAGGAATCCGCCTCCTCCAATCAGCAGAAATCCAGTTATCATAAATCCAAATACCACATTTTTTCGAGTATAATACGATCTCATGTATAATACGATCTCATGTATAATACGATCTCATGTATAATACGATCTCATGTATAATACGATCTCATGTATAATAC
>NW_013952772.1:312888-324655 GCF_001266775.1 Austrofundulus limnaeus
ACATATTGTACTAAAAGGTATTTTGACAACAAATATATCAGCTGTAGCAGCATCATATGAATTCTGGCATTTTACACATAGTCCACCAGGAGGGGCCAACACAAAAGTCAGAGACTTCACATGAGATTTGGGCCATTTTCTGGGGGAAAAGCAGATTACTTCCTACTCGCGAGCGCCCCCCCTCTGTTGGGGAAACTTTTTTCAGGGATACAAACTTTTTCAGAACACCGGTAGACGGCAGCCATTACAGACGAACATGTGTTTGTTGTTGTTCGAAGAGCGGCCCGATCACACGCTAATATCATTAGTTTGTTATCATTACTAAGGTGCAGGAATACCCCCTCCCCTTTTTTCACATCATGTCACCTGCCTGGACCTGTTATTATCTCGCTCTGAAGCACATAGGTGTGTCAGAGGTGAGCTCGTTTCAGTTGGTTTTTACAACGCGGTCTCATTTCCGAACTCAGGCATTTTGTGAATGAAGCCGATATTTCAGTTAAAATACATAGGTAAAAATATTTATCCGATTATAGTACTACCCCCCCAACTTCATGGATGATTTTATGGATTTAATTTTACATATTATACTTGAATAAATACGGTATATACAAATCATCTTCTTGGTTTCTTATTTAGCACAAACTAATGTTAAACGTGCTGCCGTGAGGAGGAGAGCAGCCTCTCCTTTCTCCTCCCATAACGCCAGGTCCTTGTGAGCGTGCAACCACAGCCCGGCTGCAGCACAAACCGCTTTTTCACTGGACCCTCGGGAAGCAGAGAGATTTATTAAAATCCATAGTTGTTCACGAAACATTTTGCTAACAGATGAAAAGACAAACATGCTTTTATGGTGAGCTACAGGGGCAGTGGGTGATCATTAAATGTGGTTGTTTTACATACAAGCAGGATGCAGGAAACACCTGTAGCTCCTCACAATTAAACATTTGAGTAGTTTTAGCCTAAATATGTCAGAAGCATTTATGAAAGCAAAATGTTGCAGGTCTTTTTAGGTTTTAGTCTGTTGGAGCTTTCTGATGATTCAAATCTACAATCTAAAGGACGTAAATGTTAGAAGACACAAAGCTGGAGGTTTCAGTTCCCAGCACCGCCTCGGCTCAGCAGCATTTTCCTACAAAACTGACATCTCTGTCAAAGTCCATTTGAGTTTCAGAAGGACTGAACAGCTACAGCTGCAATATGCTCCCATAAATGAAACATGTGGCTGTGAAAGTCCAACAGTTTGCAGTGTCAGGATGACTCTGCTGAGGTTTCCCTGGTGGGCACAGAGCATTCACACTGCTGCTGCCTCATTTCACCTGCTCACGTTCGTGCACCGCTGGTTATGGAGCTGCCAGACAAAGTGCTGCTTTTACCTCAGAGCCTACAGGTAGCTGGGCAGGTGGAGCAGGCATGAGGTCAAACCACATGTGAACAGTCTCAGCAGCCTCTTCCAGGAAACGGAGACGCAGCATTTTCACGTGCTTTTAATCTTTTTTAGAATTCTCCACGCAGCTTGTTCTGTCCTAACGGTGCAGAGCTGAACGACACGCAATTAAAGAATCGATTCTCAAACACATAAAAAGCCACGAGGTCTGAGATTTTCTGTAGGTTCTGAGGTTTTCTGCAGTTACCAAGTAAATATAACTGTTTCACAAGAAAAAAGGTGGGGGGATTTCTCAGAGGGAAAAACACATAACGCTGGCAAAGTTTTCTACATTTATTGTGATTTGTTTGCTTTCAGAGGTGATGAGGACAACTCTCAGCTACGTCCACACCAGATTTTAACTCAGTATCTGTAAAATAAGCTGCTTTATAAAAGTTCATTAGTTGTATTGTTGCACAGTAGTTTTTCCTCACTGAGCTCCAGTGGTGGGCACCAGCCCACTAAAGCGCAAATCCGCTAATTGCGGACCTAAATATTTTGTTTGCGCTTTAGCGGTCTTACTAATATTTATAAATCATAAGCAGATCTGCGCTTTATAAAATTAAAATGCAGTACCACTAATAACCAATTATCTACCAGTCATTAGAAGGTATGGCAGTCAATGAATCACAACACTCATGATCTATCCAACAGCACCCCTCCCAGATAAACACACTTATTGGGAAGGTATACATCCTGCTGACTGTTGCTTTGGGTCACGGTTCTGGTTTCCCACAATGCTTTGTGTCTGCTTACATAGCAGGAAGGCAATGTTTAGAACTCCCTTTCCCAGCAAAAACAGTAAACGTTTGTAATCCATACTAAAATGTTTTATGTATTGATTTATTTTGCCTTACAATCAGAGCTCTATTTAAAAAAAATTAAACACTGGAGCTCAATACTTGACATAATTGATCGAAGCAACGGGGTTAGAGACTCAGAAATAATTCAGAGATGTTATGCTGATGAAGACTGACATCTAGTGGTCAACTGGAGCAACTACATGGAAAACTTTCATTTCCCGTCACAAATCAAATCCGTCATGTACCCAGAATGCATCGCTTCAGTTTTCCAATGAACAGTTTTAAAATTGCTTTATTGATGCTTCTTTAATGAAAAATCTACAACAAACAAAAGAAAAAGACAAAGAAGCAGCCGAACTAGCAATCCTCAACAACTTTTTAATTTTTACATCAGGAGCTAAACATCTGTTTCAGGAAATCCCATCCCCAGCAATCAAGGGTTGTAGGATTAAGTTGTAAAAGAGTTCATACACCGCTAGTTGGCAGTGTTGTACACATATTGCACATGAATTGCTGCCAGCTAGTAAGTATCAAATTTAACGTGTGTTTTAAAATAAGCTTCTGCTAGTTTTTCTATGGCATAAGTGCTTGTGAAGTTGCGGACCTAAATATTTTTATAAGAGCTTTAGAAATTGCAGAGCTAATTTTTGGGTTAGTGCTGCCCACCACTGCTGAGCTCATAAAAATCTTTCTAGTGGCTGAAATGAGCACACACATAAGCCGAGGCATTTACACCTAATTTTTTTTTTTTTTTTTTTTTTTTTTTTTTGTAGCTGGCAATAATTATGAATCAGCTTATTAAAGAGATTACCCCAGCAGATAATCCTGGATGGTAAAGTAATCTTTGGATGCCTAATATTTCTGTTATTAGAAGAAAAAAATAATTTAAAAAGAGCTTTGAGAAAAAAACACAAGCAAGCAAGTTTTCAAACACCAAATAGAGAAATCAATGTCAAACAACATTTAGCACATTATTAGACGTAAAAGAAAATCTGTGCAAAAACATATTCTGCTCTGAGCAAATCAAAGTGTAAAAGCTGCACAGATGAAAGAGAAAAACACTAAAGAATCCAGGGAATCCAGCCAGAATCACAAGTTTTTCCACTCTTTAGTAAAAACCTGGGAGGTAACCAAACTGCTCAATCCTTCCATTGCAGCTGGTCTGAACAGAAACCTCAGCTTCTGAATGGCAAAATTCATAAATATACAAATAAATACATGTTTTCTTTACTCAACTCAACACTTTAATACTCCTCAGAGAACTTTTCAGTGAATATTTTCTTTGACAGAAGCAGTTGTCATAAAGCGAAGTGAGTAAACTTTAGGTTGTAATGATAGTGCCGTTTGGAGGCTGTTTGCTGTCGTCATCATTGATGTGTTTTAAGGTTGAGTTCTGAGCAGCAGAGCTTCGTACGGAGCTGTCAATCACCTGACTGTCTTCTCTTTGCTTTTACAGGAAGAGGTGAGCGAGCGACTTTTCTGCAAACGCTGCAGCTTAAAATAAAAAGAAACAAAAGACGGGACTAATTTTGTCTCTTGCTTTCTGTTTGTTCTTTCTGCTAAAAATATCAAAACTCTTCAACAACAGAGTGCAGTGGAAACAGGATATTACTTGTCAAAGTACAGTTTGTGTAATCTGGAGTCAGTAGAGAAAAGTAGAAGTGCCACAAAAGAATTCGGTAATGATCTGAAATTACTATAAATGTAATAAAGTGTAATTAGACAAGTATTCTGCTCACTTCCTGCTTGACCTTTCAGGGTTTTCTTTCTGATCTTATAGTTTCTCTGAGCTCTGACGCTCGTCACACCTGCTGTTCATCTGTAATCATCCCAGCTCTCACTCACGAATCAACCCATCCCAGCAGATAAAAGCCTCTGCTGTCAGAGCCTCTGACCTCCAGTCACTCCTGCTTTTTGTCACATATAGCTCTGAGGTCTTGTTTCCATTTACTAAAATGTTTTTTTTTATTTATACCCGCCTAACTGTCACCTGCTGTTGTGCACTCATCAAACCAGCCAAGCACAAATGTCACACAGGAAATGAGGACCATGGTAGTCTGGTGCCACGGCCTTGTAACCCTGAAACTGCAGGTTTGAGCCCAGGTTGCATCAAGAAGGGCATCCAGACATACCTTATTTATTTATGTATAATATGATCTCATGTGTAATACGACTCCTGCTTTTCTGAGCTTAAAAAGCATAAAAAATTTAATCCTTAAACTACCTCCAATTTCATACAGACTTCAAGATTTTTCAGCCTTTGCAGTCTTTATACATATCAGTAAAATGATCATTGGACTGTTCATTTTATTTTAACAACATATGTACTAAAAGGCATTTTGACAACAAATATATATCAGCTGCAGCAGCATCATATGAATTCTGACATTTTACACATAGTCCACCAGGAGGCGCCAACACAAAAGTCAGAGACTTCACATGAGATTTGGACCATCTTGTGGGGGAAAAGCAGATTACTTCCTACTTGTGAGCGCCCCCTCTGGTGGGGAAACTTTTTTTCAGGGATACAAACTTTTTCAGAACACTGGTAGACGGCAGCCATTACAGAAGAACATGTGTTTGTTGTTGTTCGAGGAGCGGCTTGGTCACATGCTAATGTCATTAGTTCGTTATTACTGAGCTGCAGGAATACTTTTCTTTCTTTTTTCACATCATGTCACCTGCCTGGATCTGTTATTATCTCGCTCTGAGGCACGGAGGAGTGTCAGAGGTGAGCTCGTTTCAACTGCTTTTTACGTTGTGGTCTCATTTCCAGACTCAATAAGTTTGTGAATGAAGCCGATATTTCAGTTAAAATACATAAGTAAAAATATTTATCCGAGTATAGTACTACCCCCCAACTTTATGGATGATTTTATGGATTTAATTTTACGTGTTATACTTGAATAAATATGGTAATCATATTGTCCATTCTTTCACGCAAGTTTGCTCGCTTGCCCTGAAAAGGGAGCAGCCGAAAGAAAAAATCCAACGAAAAAAAAAATCTGAAAAAAATGAGGTCATTGTGCAAAATAAGAATGAGGTAATATTTTTTCCCTGCATGCAAATCTGCAGCAACAATATCTGCAATAAAACTGCTGTTTTTAAATAAAACATGAGAACTAAAATAATTGTAGGAAAACAAAAATTAAAAGTGAAATATAAAAATGTCCTACCTAGATCAGGTGGGTCTCTTGTGCTTTGTGTCCAAACTTCTGAAGATTAGGTTTTCAGTTGTCAGAAAGGGACCCCCTGGTGTCAACAAACACAGGTGACCCCAGCCTGAGCTCCTCTGAGTCTCTGAGCCTGAAACCTCTGCAGCCCCGTGGACTCTGCTGCATCCGGTCAAGTATTGCCACTTGCTCTGAGCTCCAAAAATAAAATAAAAAAAAGCCACACAGTGACACAGACGCCTAGAAAGAAGCGAGCACGTCTGCAATCAGCACCTGCCGACAGGTGTTAACGACACCGCAGGCATCTGTCTGCTGGTCTGACGAGCAGGCGACCATCCTCTGGTGGCTCTGTAAGGCCGTGGAGAAGTTCCAGACAAAAAAAAGTATTGCTCAAAAAGTCAATGCAGCCTATAGAGAAAGGACCAATCAACAGAAGCAAAGCAAACAAAACTAACTGCACTACAAAAGCTCAAAACTGCAAAAACACGTCCATGTAAATAGAAATCTGAATCAGTTTATGACCTTTAAATAGATAAATCATCTACCTCCAAAGGCACCTGGAATTAGGGGCTCCAAGGTTGAACATATTAAAAGAAAAAAGAGTCAAGAAAATTTACTAATAACTTTTGGTAAAATGCTTATAAAGGTCTTATAAAATTACAAACTAGATTTTATAGATATATTAAGGAAATGGTTGAAGTATTTAACAGATAGGAAAGGCCATTAAGTGCAATTATTTGAGCACAGACTGCCTATGAGCACTGCCACACCTAACATCCCTACATGAAGATTATTAAGATCTATAAGCTGAAGAAAGTGCCACTAAAACAGGTCAAACTGGAGAAACACGCAGAGTGAGCTGATTGGCCTGTTGGTGGGAAGATGTCCTGTCACCTGCAAAGGTAAATTCCCAACTGCGAGCTTTTACTTTTCTAAAGTGCTAAATTTACTGCAAATGTGCCCCAGAAGTGCCAGCCTGAAGGGTGCCGCTTAAAAAGTAGGCCGCTCTTCGTTCTCCCGCATCTTCAGATTAATTAGTGAGAGGTAAGACGACAGGGGAAAAACAAACACTCCCAAAGCCAGCTGAGTGTTATCATTTCACACCGAGGCAGCGTTCATCCTCCCCCCGCCTCCCCCCGGCAGCAGCAGCCTGGAGCTCCGGCAGCGGCGGCTGGTCCGCGGCGGCCAGTCCGGATGAGAGCTCCTCCTCCCCGGCCTCCTCCCGTCCTCTCTCCCTGTCGCCCTCCGGCCCGAGCCCGCGCGCGCAATCCCGGTGACCGAACGGAGCTCCGCTGAGGGCAGTTGCTCTCATCTTTTAGACGGAAATGTTTCTGGGGTGGTTTCCTTCAGCGCGTGCCCGCCTTGCGCATGTCAGATGAAGAACTTGCCAGGAACGGAAGGACGGGGTGGGATAAATCAGTTTCAATCTGATCAAAAGCTAGAGATGTGGAGTGGAAGGGGTGCGCGCCTGGAGGAGCAGCGCGTGCATGAGGGTGCGTGAAGGTGCGGTGAGCAAAAACGGCTGAAGAAACGCGCTTGGCTCTGCGCCTTTTTTTCCTGTTTCCTCTCCAGTGCGCAGCAGCCTCAGAGCAAACACATCTTTAGCTTTAGTTTCCAGTGCAGAAAGCAGAGCACATGACTGAACGGGTTACAGACAGTCTACAGGCAGCCAGGCTCAGCCATCCAGAAAGCTGACAGCCACTCCTCAGCCTCCTCTTCCCACCGAACGGCGCATCATCTTTAATTAATCCTCCTGCCAAGTGAGCAAATGATGAGGCGGCGCGTCCCGCCTGCTGCGCGCATGGAGATAATCCTGCACAGGTGGACAGCAGGACAGCAGCGCACCGATGCCCCGCGCTTCTGAGAGCAGCTCCGACTCAGAGCTCGGAGCTCGGAGAGGGATGTTCAGGAGGGGTGGGGCTGCATGGACCCCTGCAGGGACCAGGGCTGATTTTAAACACTCATCACTTGTTTTCTGACTTTCTGCGTCTCAATCATTTCTCATCTCTCAGCTTCTGCAGCAGGAAGAGCAGCCATGAAGCAGGAAGTTTGGATTGGTTCAAGTAAAACAAGTTGGAACATTGAAATATAAAAAAGGACTGAGTGGAATAGATTAAACATTAAAGTGTCTGTGACATGCCTTTCCTTCAAATACAAAAAGTCAAAATAACTTCATATTTACGAAAATTATCATAAAACACATGATTTAACCCATTTTGTCCGGTAACTGTTATATTTTCCTTTGAATCTGGCTCAACTAAAGTGGAACAGGAAGTGACATCAAAGGGGAACTCTTTAAGAAAGAAAAATCTCTGGTCGTTGTTTATTATCTCCGCCAAGGAGGTAATGTTTTCGGTCGCGTATGTCTGTCTGTCCGTCTGTCTGTCGTTCTGTCTGTGGACAACATTGCTCAAAAACGTTTGGACGGATTTTCATGACATTTTTACCACATGTGGACACTGGCACAACTAACACACCATTAAATTTTGGTGATGTTCCGGATCACGAAGCGGATACAGGATTTTTTTTTTCTTTTAATCCTCTCAGATCGGTAAAGCTGTGATGCTTTCAAAGGGCTTCTGTAAAAAACTGTGAGAGCTTTCAGTGTTTGGATTTCAAATTTTATAAAAGTAATGTTAAAACCAGATATAATGATGAATAATTCTTGCCATAATGTGCACATTTTTACGCATTTGGTGCGCATTTAGAGAACGTTTTGTGACCAGGAAGTGCGTGACTGCACCATGAAACCTATTTTTCCCATTTCCTCAAACACACCACATTGTCGGTAGGCTTTGTACACAGATCGATGAAGATTGAGGAAGAGGAGTAACACGGTGGATTTCAGACTCGGAGGTTGTTTGTTTGTTTGTTCATTTTTATTATTATTTAAATGAGGCCAGATCAAGTCGAGAGCTCTTTGTGCGCCCCTCTATCCACCTCTCGCCAAACTTTGGGGAGAAAAGAATGCGCAGAGCGTGGTTGTGACATCGGATCATTCGTAGACTCTCCAAGTGCTTCTCGTCAAAACAATATTATTTGAACTCTGACTTTTTTTCCATCTCTCTCTTATAGAGACTAAAATTATCTGAGGAAACATCAGAAACTTCCCTGCTGTCTGTGTTGTTAGCCGTTGTAGTAACGCTCTGTTTACATGCAGACATTCCCCTTTGACATCACTTCCTGTTACATCACATGCAAATATCTCAACAACTGTTCATCTCAGTGGTGTGAAATTGTTTTTGTAATATGTTATCCATGTTATCTTTACAATCACATTCATCACAAAAAACCGATGTGACAGGCACTTTAAATGTTGAGGAACTTGCACTGTTTTTAGGAAAAACTAAACTTTATTTTTATAGTTGCAACACTTTGTTTCAGGTCGTCCCTCTTCCAACTGTCTGTAACTGAGGAGAGCAGTTCTGGAGGGTTTTGGAGGGGCTGTTGTTTCTGTTTTGATCATGATTCTCTAAAAAAGCCCATGCTAGGGACACTAATGCACCCTCATACCATCAGAGAGGCAGGCATTTGAACTGCATGCAGACAACAGGTCACACTGTCCCTCTCAGAGGACGTGGCGTTTGTGGTTTCCAAAAATAATTTCTAATTTTGTTTCATCTCACAGACCAGTTAAGCTTTGGTTTCTGGGTGGTTTTCAGCTTCTTTGCATGACACACTGAAAAAATAACTTGTAAGATTTACTTGAAAAAAATCCTCGTAACAATTTGCACTAACGTTTGTTAAGTAAATTTAAATGCTACAAATTCATGTAATATTTACTCTCATCATTATCTAGTAAAAGTTATTAAGAATATAATTAAAGATTTGTGAATAAATCAGGTAAATTTTACTTAATTTGCTCAATTAAATCTTATAACATATAACTGATCATTTCAAGCAAAATTTACCTGATTTATTCGCAAACCTTTATATTTTTAACAAATTTTACTAGATAATGATGAGTAAATATTACTTGAATTTGTAGTCTTTAAATTTACTTAACAAAAGTAAGTGCAAATTGTTACGGGGATTTTTTCTAGTAAATCTAACAAATTCTTTATAACAGTGCACATGCATCAAGCACAATATTGTAGCATGACACCTCACAGCTACAGAGAGAGGTGTAGCTCATGTTGTAGTTCAAGACTTCACCACCAGGTGGCAGTTTTGAAGAACCTTTATTGGATTCTTCTTCATGAACAACACAGACAAAGTGAAACTCACAGGTCTTATTAATGACTCGGCCTACCACTCTCACTTATGGTTACTTCTGCTGAACGCTTTAACACAAGTTAACAAATAATGAACACACAAATTAGAGTAACACAACACACTAATCACTGAAAGAACAATGTTAACCAATTCCCTGAAATGATTTAACAACAAACATGAATCCTACCCACAATCCTCCACTGCAGTCACATGACAAACAGCCAAACACAGCAGAATGCTACAATATGCATTCCCTGTTCCCTGACAACTAAATATCACCTACATTATGTCATCAAACTATTGCACACCAACAAATGTATTCAAGCAAAAGAAACCAGACAACTTATGTTTTATTTCCACCATGTCTTGTCCTCTCCTTGAAAAGTGAAGCAAGGGAATGAGGAGCAGCAGCCTTTGTGTGTGCATGCACCCTCAGTTTTAGTCCAGAAGAGGAGAAGTTACTTAATAAATTCATGTTTATGTGCTGTCCAGAAAAAACACTTAAATATTACTGGTAAAATAACATTAGCATTTACTTTTTACTTTTTTGTACAGTAATATTGATATACATATAACGTGTATTGTTTATTTAGTAAATTCTAGTATTTTTTGGTAAAATTTGAAAGAATTATTAAATAAATGTTACTACACCCAAACGTTTGTATGTTCAGTGTAGAGTTTTAAGAAGCATTTGCACGGTGAACTGTGTTTTTACGGACAAACCACCTCCCTGTGCTTTTTACACACCTTCAGGCACAACACGACAAAAATAAAACACAAACCAATCATTTCTAACCCACTTCTGCTGATTCCAAGCATCATTTATAAACCTAAAAGTTCAGCCTGAAAACTACTGAAATCCAGCAAATGTTAAAGTTTACATGTCAGCTTGTTCAGAGTGACTGAAGCAAACCATCAGCAGATCTGTTTCCATGACAACTGTTGGTTTGAAGCAACTTTTTCCAGCATGGCGTTGGAATAAAAATGTTGCCGTATTTAACACAATGCAGTCCTTCATCACTGTTGGCCTCTGTGCAGGAGACAGAAACACTAATGCACGTCTTACAAAGCCTGTTTGTGTGTTATTTATGCAACATGAAAAACATTCACACCAACCTAAAAAACGAAAAAAAAAGAAAAGAAATGCGGACAGAATGCAGCAGCTGCTCCGGTAAAACAGCTTATCAGCATCTTCAAAATCACTTTCAGACTCCACAAAACATTTCACCTACCTCACTCCCTCCTGTAATTTGATCCTCCTCTCTTTTTGTCTTTCCTCCCCTCCTGATTTTTTTCTTCTTCCTTTGTAGCTCTCTCTCTCTCTGAACAGTTTGTCTGTCTGCTCTATAATTATTTCCATGGTTACCATTAAAGATGGCAAGTTAAGCCTGATGTACTACGGTAGTAATCTCTTCCTCTCCTCCGCCTGTTCCCTCTGTGCTCTCCTCTCTTCTGTCGTTTCTTCTTCTTCCTGTTCTTGTGTGACGCTGCTGCGTTCAGCTGCCTTCACCTCTCTGCTTCCTTCCAACAGTCTTCATGTTCAGCTTCAAATCAACATTTCATTTGGACGCAGCTCCAGAGAACAAATCAACCTAATAAATAGTTCAGCAGTTTGTCCTAAAATCACTTTGAACATTCAGAGGCTGCATTCTGCTGTGAAGTAACTAAGTACAAATACTTTGTTACTGTACTTAAGAAGAATTTTTGGGTATCTGTACTTTACCTGAGTAATTGTTTTTCAGCCTACTTTAACTTCTAGTTCTAACATGTTTTAAAAAGTCAAGAAGTAGAAAGTCGTTATTTTTATTTCATTTTTGCTTGTTTTCATTCCAGCTTGTTATTATAAAAAATAAATACTATCCATATAAACTGTGCCTCCTAGATAGAGTGAATTTAACTGTGGTTGAATGAGAATATATACTCACCGGCCACTTTATTAGGTACACCATGCTAGTAACGGGTTGGACCCCCTTTTGTCTTCAGAACTGCCTCATTTCTTCGTGGCATAGATTCAACAAGGTGCTGGAAGCATTCCTCAGAGATTTTGGTCCATATTGACATGATGGCATCACATAGTTGCCGCAGATTTGTCGGCTGCACATCCATGATGTGAATCTCCCGTTCCACCACATCCCAAAGATGCTCTATTGGAT
>NW_013952772.1:325279-326447 GCF_001266775.1 Austrofundulus limnaeus
AACAATACCAGAGAGCATTTAGGGTTTTTTTTTTTAAATATGTGTATTTATATTTTATTCTAAAGTTGGACTTCTGCAATAAAATGTTCCTTAGTTATGAACTATTTTCATTATTAACTATTATTAGTTAGTAACTACTTCATACATACACACATATAACGTGACATTCTGTTCCACCCTTCTGCTGTCTGTGCCTCTATCTGGCAACCCCCAGAAAAAATTCCTAAACCCGCCCCTCTCAAAGAGAGAACGGAATAATGGTGAAAAGATTAGGTAAGAGAAAAATTGATTCAGAATGCAGGGCGTTTAAGCTGCTGTGGACAAACAGTTATTTTTTGTTCATCTGTAAAGAGGCGGTGGTGGTATTCAAAGAGTACAATCTGTGGTGACACTATGAATCCCGTCACAAAGACAAGTATGATAGCTTGCAAGGCTAAATGAGAGCAAACAAACTCTCAAAGCTAAAAAGTGGACTGTTAGCTCAGCAGAATACATACTGTGAAGAACCCAGAGAGGCTTATTTGATTGTGCTTTCTGGAAAACAATAMATTTTTACATTCAGGCACTCCTGCAATAGTCACACTTTTTCTGTTACAAACTGACTCCGGCCCCCCACCAGAGAAGGGAAAAGTTATGTGGCCCTTACAGGAAAAAGTTTGGGGATCCCTGCACTAAGGTTTCCTTAAAAACATCATGTTTAATTCTGTTTTTCCTTTTGTGGCAAAATGTTTTCTTTATTCTGATGCTGTTCCAGTTAACACATTCTCACTCCTGACTCGTCACATATTGATGCTTTTCCAAGGTTCCCTCTGTGTCTTATTGTGACATGTCAGGTACTCCCATCGCTCAGTTTTTGACACACCAGGCATTTCCAGGTTCCCTCGGCATCCAGGTTTGACGCGTTGGGACGCAAAATATAGGGGGTCTTTGACTTGGGGTCCGTGGTTATTAGGGATCAGGGTTAATGGTTAACTTTAGGTAGTGGGGTCAGGGATATGATGTTTAGGGTGAATGATATGTAATTTTAGGCTTTGGAACACATGGTTCACGTGAATTTCCTACAAATACTAAAAATGATTAATTTTAGGCACTAGGCTCAGGAACAGCATGTCAAGAGTGAATAAAGGTAATTTTAGGCTTTGGGATGGTAGTTTATATATATATATAT
>NW_013952772.1:327982-339285 GCF_001266775.1 Austrofundulus limnaeus
ATATATATATATTCACATATGTAATAAATCACATACAAAACAAACACACACACAAACATGTGGCCTTGGCGGAGGTTTGCGCTCTCCAAGTGCTTCAATGTTTGTGTTTTGAAATTGTGATATTAAAGAATCTAACATTCCTGTGTAATCTACAGTAACCTGAACCATTCGAGGGTTTGAGCCACAGGTCATCTGCCTCTGCCACGTCCAGCACACTGTCCCCTCCTGTCAGTCCAAACCTGGCAAAGCAATCAGCTCCACCTCCAGAGGAACTAGACACCAGCTTGTGTCAGGTCCCATGTTTCAGATGGAGAGACAACATGAGGGCAGGAGGGGGGGCTGACAGGATGGGACCGAACCAGAGGAGTTGTAACAGGAATCACACGGTGACAGCCCGACTCCTGGGAAGTTGGAGCAGAAAACGGAAAGAAAAAAAATAAAGGAGTTGAGGTCCAGGAGGAGCTGCTGAGATGTCTTGTATTCTGAGACAGAATGACGGACGTTTCAACATGGAGGACAGGACATGTGCACACTGCCACCATGCTGGGCCTCGTGCCAAGACACAGAGACAAGAAGACCTTCAGAGTGGTGGTGTGGAACCAGCTGCCAGCTTCACAAAGATGTCTCTCCTCTGTTTCACCTCCTCCTGACCTCCTGACCCCACTTCAATAACTATTCTCATGATTTCATGTTTAGATTAGAATATAACTAATTTATAATTGGCCAAAACCACAGGTTCAACTAAGTACTTTTACTTCATTACAGCAATTGTTTGGAGGATTTTTACCAAGTATTTCTTAATTGTTACTTTTACTTTTATTTTGTAACATTTAAAACCTAAAATCATACTTTTACGTGTTTATTTTAAAATTTAACACCTAGAGTCACTTGTTACAAAAATAAATCTGTCTGAACTCATCATGAAAGGAGTTGTTTCTGCTCTAAAAAATGAAGTGTTGAATTTACACAACCAAGTCAACTGGTTCCACTAAGCCTAGAGGAGTAAATATAAAGCAATGTACACATTTTCTTTAAAATAAAATAAGTATATTGCTTCATATTTACTCAACCAGGTTTAGTGGAACCAGTTTGGTTAAATAAATTCAACGGTTTGTTTTTTAAAAAGTGTGTAAAAGTATTTTTACTTGTACTTTCCTGATTTTTGTGAGCAGTTTTATGACCTTTAATTAAGTTCTTTTCTCATCAGTGAAATTAATTTTTACCAAAGTCATTTACTGTTATGGATTTACTTATGGTGCTGTATGATGGCTAAAATTAAAACTATTGCTCAACCAGCGGTTGTACATCCTTGTAGCAGGAGGTTATATCTATTCCTAAGCCAGCTATTGATCTGATTAATGATAGGCACCACTAATTGCAAGGCCGGCGCTGGGAAATGAGAAGGAGACCATTAATTTGTGTTAGCACTGGAGAGGCTAGCGACTAGCATGGATAAGCTGGCGTTAGCATCGGAGAGCATGGATAAGCTAGCATTGGCATCGGAGAGGCTAACAAATAGCATTACCTGGCGTTAGCATTGGAGAGGCTAGTGACTAGCATGGATAAGCTGGCATTAGCATCGGAGAGGCTAATTTCAGCCCTCATACTGTGCCGTATTTATAGAACTCTGACAAAATCCACCAGCTCATCACATCCAGACTGAGACTTAAACCATAAACAGTGTTTAAACATAATTACATAAACATAATAAGTGCAGCACTAATCTGAAAATTAGTTCCACTAGCCCTAAAGCACTAACTCAAATAATTAGGTCCCCTAATTCTAAAGAACTTAACTGAGCCCGCAAGGGGACGGGGGATTTTTTTTTCTTTTTGCGTTCCCACGCAAAAGTATTGCGTTACCTTGCAATACCTTTTGCATTCCCTCGCAAAAGTCATTAAACACTGTTGTGCCTGCCGGCTTATTAACAAACTCACATGTTCACCATTAGCAAGTTAGCCTACTGCTTTAATTCAGCTTCAGAATGAATATATCACACAGCCATGCATGGAAAAATGTCATATGCCGATATTTTAAAACAGTACAGCCACGCAACATCAATGTCAATTTCACGAACTTGTGGCGACACATCCTGTTTTGGTAACCAGATATTTCAAAATAAAAGTCTGATTTAATTCAGTTCATTTACAAATCAAACTTTTGCGTGGGAACGCAAAACAATATTGCGAGGTAATGCAAAAGTATAGTGAGGGAACGCAAAGGTATTGCGTGGTAACATAAAAGTATTGCGAGGGAACGCAAAAGTATTGCAAGGGAACACAAAGGTATTGCGAGGGAACGCAAAAGTACTGCGAGGGAACACAAAGGTAATGCGAGGTAACGCAAAAGTATTGCGAGGGAACACAAAGGTATTGCGAGGTAACGCAAAAGTATTGCAAGTTAACGCAAAAGTATTGCAAGGGAACACAAAGGTATTGCGAGGGAACGCAAAAGTACTGCGAGGGAACACAAAGGTAATGCGAGGTAATGCAAAAGTATTGCGAGGGAACGCAAAGGTTTTGCGAGGTAACGCAAAAGTATTGCAAGGTAACGCAAAAGTATTGCAAGGGAACACAAAGGTATTGCGAGGGAACACAAAAGTACTGCGAGGGAATGCAAAGGTATTGCGAGGGAACACAAAAGTACTGCGAGGGAACACAAAAGTACTGCGAGGGAACACAAAAGTACTGTGAGGGAACGCAAAAGTATTGCGAGGGAACACAAAGGTATTGCGAGGGAACGCAAAAGTACTGCGAGGGAACACAAAGGTATTGCGAGGTAACACAAAAGTATTGTGAGGGAACGCAAAGGTATTGCAAGGGAACCCAAAAGTACTTCGAAGGAACACAAAGGTATTGCGAGGGAACGCAAAAGTACTGCGAGGGAACACAAAGGTATTGCGAGGTAACGCAAAAGAATAAAATCTCCCCATGTCCCCTGGCGGGCTCTGTAAGAACTAACGCACTGAAAATTTTGGCAAAAGCTAATTCTAAAGCACTAAAATAACCCAGTCAACCCATAAAAATTCTTCAACAGGCATCAGTCACATATTGACATGCTGCTCTTTTAAGACTTATCATGGACATTCCACAGCCTTATTTGGGTTCATATATTGTCACCGAGTGAATAATTGACACATTTACAAACAAAGTGTGCATCAGCTTTCACCCTCAGCTTTTAACAATAACGTTGATCAATAACATTCAGACCTCAGTTAGTGCTGCTAAATTTAGCTTATGAATTTAGCAAGTGCTAATCCACTATTAAATTTTAATATTACTCTAGCAAAAGCCCTAAAGCACTAATCAGGAAATTAGTTCCCCAATTAGTGCTTTAGTGGTACTGTGCCCACCATTGACCATAAACAATAAATGTTGCAGCATCTGTTGGAGTAAAGCACATCAGATGACTAAAGAACATGTCATGCTGTGGATGTAAAATAACAAAAATCTGTTTAAATATAAGCTTACATTACAGCAGAGAAGCAATAACACACCAGATAATTTCTTTTTTACCACTTTCTTTATAACGAGATTTGAGTCATTCATCTCCAAATGTTGCTCAACTTTAAATCTTAACTCATCCTTTTTACACCTTTGATATGAAACAGCTCTGAACCAGAGAAAAACTAAACCATCCATCATCTACTTTTTATTTTAAGGAGAAAACATAAAATAATATTTGATTTTGTAACAAAGACCAGCTATAAACAGTTAATAATGGTTCAAATGGCCTTTTTTGACACATTAAGGGTTTTATTACCTCCTGCTGTTTAAGATAAATGTGTTTATTTTCTGTGTCCCACTGCTGTAAATCTAAAAAAAAAATATTTAGTTACCAACCAGGAATCAATGAACAGCAGCTTTACTTCACTTCATCATGAACTTCATGACTTCCTGCAGATTTGAATCAGAGTCTGTCCAAATAAAATCCCACATCTCCAACCTGTAAAAATGCAGCCACCTGCTGACGGCGCACCATCCACCCACAGCAGCGGCTCTGCTGTCCAGATATCACAAAGTCATCTGTGAGTCATCCATACTTGCCAACTGCTGCTGTGCTTCAGCACATGGGATAATCTAGAGACGCTGATTAACATCCAAATATTTTCTGTCAATACTCGAGTACAGCTCTTTTCAGATTACCTGATACTTTTACAGTAAACACATCTGACTTGTTTTTACACCAGCAATTCATTTTTGACTGATTGTCAGAATCCAATCAAAGAAGTCCTAAAAGCTTTATAACAACTTTTTAATTTTTATTTTTTTGGTTTGTTAATGCATAAGAAAACAGATGGTGAGTAAAAACCAAAAACAAGCATCCAAACAGATCGAGTCACTTTAAAGAAATCCAGGATTAGTTGCAACATTTGATTTATATGATAAACATATATTTTAACTGTAAAATAAAGACTGTAAAAAATGCTGTAGGCTGTTTAGTTTTTATAATTTTTAAAAATATGTTTTAACATGGACAGAGCCATTTATTTACACACAAAGCATTCTGGGTAAATGATGATGTTGATAGGTCATCGGTGTGAGGCAGCGAGCTACTGTATACACACCACAAAGGTTAATCTTGGACAATATCTGACGATCTTCTCTTTTAAGATAAGATAAGATAAGATAAGATAAGATAAGATAAGATAAGATAAGATAAGATAAGATAAGATAGGATAAGATAAGATAGACCTTTAGTTTTATTATACAGAGCACAATGAAATTACAGTTCAGAACACCCGTTCAGAAGAAGACAGAACATAACAAACGTGGGAGAACAGGTGCTCTGGGTCATGTTGCCACAGACCCTGCACAGAGCAAGGATCATCTTCATGAAGACATCACGAGGAGGCGCAACCCTTAAAAGTAAAACTAAAAACCACACAAGGACAGACGAGGGAAAAAAACCAAAACATCATATTATATCAACAATGTGACACATGGTGTTTATTAAAAAAACTCTGTCTAAAGCAGATTTATTAGCCAGAGGAGTAAATGAGTTTGGGGGGGGGGGACGTGTATCTGAAGCCATGATTGTTGTATGCTTGTGTGAATATCTGAAAAATGAACCCAAAGAATTGAGTCCCCAAGTGCAGCCATAGGTCAGAATATGGATGTTGTGTTCATTCTGTGCAGCCCTCAGCTTGCTCCAGGAACCAGATCACAGACGGGTGTGAGAGGGGGAAAGGTGGAGGGCAGACCCTCAGTCGATGTAAACATCCAGGAAGAATTTAGTCCACAGCTCTCGTGGCCATGTAGGGGAGCCAAACTCTGTAATCAGTTGTTTGGGAACAGAAGAGAATGTTTGGGCCAGGCAGTCAATAACAATTTTCCATCTGCCTTCGTGTCTGTTGGTACATCTCAAGGTGACAAATCCAATCAGACAAATAGTGTGGACAATTCCACCGAGCCGAGCTATCAGCTTTCTCCAAGATCAATTCCATCTGGCCAGCAAAGTCCAGGGACCACAGCCAGCCCCCGACTCTCAGCAGAACCGCTTGCAGACCGAGTCTAGCTCACTCAAGGCAAAAGTCTGAGTGCTGATAGAACGGCAATCCTTCATATTGGTCAGGCAGCCAGGAAAAGAAAAGCAACCGACACTGTTTTGTAGGAACACCAGGAGACCACCAAGCCAATTTGTAGAATCCAGTGATCTGAATCCAAATATATCCAGAACAGAGAAGAACAGAGGTCCCACATTTGACATGTCCTCCCATTTATTAAAAGACCAGCTAACCAAATCCATAAAGATAAAAAATATCCATAATTTCTGGTTTCAGATGAAAACGTAGAGAAGGCTCCAAGCAGCAAAGCAGGGAACATAAGTGAGGGCAGGAGAGAAGGGAAAAGCGTCTTTCTCCTCTGAGAGCGGAACAAAAAATAAATAAAATGAAACCAGAGAGCGTTGACAGAGAGGAGAAGGGAGAAATGACTCAGCCTGCAACTGAAAATATGGATGGAGGACAACAGAGCTGCTTCTTGGAAGAAGAATCTCAGCTTAGCCTGTTAGCTTTAGCGCCAACGCTATATATCCTTATACAGTATGTATTAGCTCGGCACTAGCATGACAAACAAGCTAAACTGTTGTCCTCCATCCATATTTTCAGTTCCAGGCTGGGTCATTTCTACCTTCTCCTCTCTGTCAACGCTCTCTGGTTTCATTTAAAAGAGTCGATCATCAGATATTGTCCAAGATTAACCTTCAGGGTGGATATAGCTCGCTAGCAGCCTCGCACCGAGGACCTATCCACGTCATCATTTACCCAGAATGCTTTGTGTGTAAATAAAATGGCTCAGTTCATGTTAAATTTATTTTTTGAAAGTATAAAAACTAAACATCCTACAGTATTTTACAGTCTTTATTTTACAGTTAAAATATATGTTTATCAAATAAAGTCTAATGTTACAAATAATCATAAATCCCTTTAAAAGCAGAAGAGAAGCAACGCTGCACCAACAAGAACTTCCAGGATTAGTTGGTTTTTAGCAGAGACACAAATGTAAAACTTTACACAGACATATGTTAAACCTGCATGAGAGCAGGAACATATTGCTGCCTTTGTCACATCCACCTACACATGTTTTGGAACCAAACCACTTGCAGGAATATTGAGCTGTGAAGACAGAACTCAAACACTTTGAAACGCCGTGCTTTTTTAAATTTTTTCATGGATGCTGAAAAGCTGAGAGGGAAAAATGTGAACAAACCAGGTGATAACCTCCCACAGATCCTGCTTCACAGATTATAGACAGAAAAAAATAAATAAATCAACTTTGTTTTAGTGTTGGGAGGCAAGCAACACAAAACTACTCATGCAGATGCACACTATGTGCAGGAGAACAGAACCACAGCCTTCAGGTGTCAGCTGCCGCCTCCTTCTCATTTTCTGCTTCATGATAAGAAAGTAAGAAACAGAAAATTCATTTAATATCCTTTTTTCTCCCTCTGCTCCTTCCTCCCGTCTCTCCTCTCAGTCTGCTGTGCGCAGATTTGAAATTAAAAAGTTGTCAAGCATAAACTGAAACATCTAATTTGAGCCAAGATTTATAAAAACCCTGTAAGGCAGACCATACGTCTGGTGAAATTAAGATGTTTGTACAGGAAAATGGAGACAATTTTCTTAATCAGTTGCAAAATAATATTTTCCTATCTTCTTATGTTGAGGAATGACAGATTAGATATGTGTAATCTCATGCTCAGAGGATGACCCTCAGCTACTTCCACACCATGTTTTAGTTCAGTATCTGTAAAACTGATACATTTTATAATATTTTCTGTATTTTCTGCTGTCAGGCAAAGAGGCCAGAGGAGAACCAGGATGTAGAACAGAAACTAATAATCAGCTGATGATGGATCATAAAGCAAATTGATCACATTTGAATGAAAAAAAAGCTGATACTTTGTTTTTGAAAGTTGAATAAAGAAGAGTTTTGGAGAACCTTACAGCTAATGAACCTGTTTTAAAACACCAAACACTTTTCTTTAACTGACAGCTGTTAGTTCCTTCAGCTGAAAGCTCCAAACTCATGTGGATATCAAATAATTTAGCGACGAGGGGAAAATACTAAACACGTGAAACAGCTCTGACCTTGTGCCGACACGCAGGTATAAATAGGACTTACAGCGCGTCACCTCCAGGTACAAGTGATGTAAAAAACAGCAACACGTTTCATTCAAGGACGTTTCAGTAAAATCATTAAAGCTCTTTGAAGAGACCACGGTTTGTTGTGCTCTTTATGAAGGTCGTTCTGTGTTCAGAGAACATAGAAAGAAAAACAGGATTTTACCAGTTTGAGTGTGAATTTTTAAAAGAACTGGAATTAAAGACTTTGTGTGAGATTATAAAAGACAGGAAGTGCAATTAACATATAATAAATACTGTGATTGTTTATGTCTGTGTTGGTTAAAAAGTTTGTGCTTCAGGTTTTTATTAAAGCAGCACGACAGACAGTATTATTTATTTATTTATTTATTTATTTATTTATTTACTTATTTATTTATTTATTTATTTACTTATTTACAGTTCTGTTAGTTTTATTCTAAGAGATAAATATTTCTCAAACTTCTTTGGGTAAAGTGTCTTTACTAGATGCAATAAATACCTTTCAGTTTAAGTAAATTCAATTAAAGTTAATAAATAGACAAAATACACAATGTAATTAACTCCAAACCTTCTCTGTTTTGGTCCATTTTCAACATTTGTGTCATCTGACTGCAGAGCTGAACAGAGTTTAAAAAGCTGTTGAAATGTTTTTTTTTTCAACTTCTGACAAAAATTAAGAAAACGACAATATTTAAAAGGGACCTAATATGCAAAAATCCCTCTTTACATGTTTTTATTCTTCAGTTTGGGTCTGTGTTTCTTTTAGAAACAGACCAAGCACCAATAAAATACTCCAAGATGTTTTTTAACAATATGTAAATGTTTTGCTGGTGTCAGCAAACGAGCCGTTTCAAAAACCTGCGGATTGTGACGTCACAATCCTAGTTAACAACGCCAAGGTGAGCCCAGCACCTCACCTGGTAAGCCAAGCGGAGACTCCGCCCACTTCTTCACAGGACGACCACGTTTGTTCTGCTGTTTTTACAACAGTCACGGAGAACAGAGATGTGTGGATTATTTTTTTTATGATGATGTCCCTGTGATATTGTCAAAGGAAGTTTTAGTTTGTGTAAATAATTTCAGGGTGGACTCCTTTGTAAATCACTACCAGGCCACAGCAGGACTTTCAGCTGAAGGAAACTTCTGTTCCTCACAAACCTGCAGATGATGCTGATGTAAGTGATGTGTTGTGTGTTTAGTGTTGTTGTTTGGCATGAACATGATTTAACTTTTCAATAATAAAGCACTGTTTATGTTGTTTAATGCTATAATTGTTCCACATTTAATTGACTGTATTGAAGTCCGGGGTAAATCCTATTTTTATTTTACAGAATAGAATTATAAGAGTTATTACTAGAAAGAATTACAGCCATCCATCGAATATATTGTTTCATGAATTGAAATTCTTAAAATTCTATGATTTGGTCGATTTTAATATTTTGCTGTTAATGTATGGGGACATTTGCAACACTTTTTGCATTTGCAATTTTTGCATATTATTGATAAATTAATAAAAACTGTAAGTTATAATGATATTACAGTGTTATTTATTTATTATTTTTGATCAAATGATGAATATAGATTAGCCTTGATGAGTAGACCTTACATACAGATGTCAAAGACTCTAACTGATTTTTTTTGGATGGCCTCCCTTCTCCCCTTATAGCCATCCTGTCCACACCATTATGTTTTTTTATTTTTTTATTTTTTGTGAAGAGAAAATAGAGAGAGAGAAAAACAGAAAGAGAAGTAATTAGAAAGATTGAAATAGCGATTAGGAGTATATTAAATATACACCAACAAAACACAGGTCCACACTCCCAATATCTGTCAGCTCACCTGAAAAATAAATGGATAAATACATGGAGGGCATATATAAATATACACACATACCCATACATATATAAAGATATACATACATACATGCCTACATTCATAAATATTGTCAGTATGTACACACAGACATATATACACACTCAGTGACCAGTCAGAACCCCCCGGATCAGAACCCCTGTTTATGAGCAGTTGTGAACATGCGTGTATATACAAGATTTCTCCAATGGAATATTTAATAGTGACTGTGGAGGACCGAGACCCAACCCCCAAGACACGAGGCAGACATAGGGAAGACCAGAGCCCGAGAGCCCGAGAGGAATCCCGAGCGCAGAGCCCCAAGGGGCACCCGCACGGGAAGATCCGCCCACCCACTCCCCAGATCAGACCATAGGGGAGAACTGGGAGAGTCCCCCCAGCGACCACACGCACAGCCCCCGGGGCCAGCAGCGACAAACTCATGGGCCCCACCGGCACCCGCCATACCAAAGCAGATCCAGGAAAGAGCATAGAGGTCCGGGCCCCCAGGGCGCACCACCCCCAGGCCAAGGCCCGACAGGCCCAGAGGCCCCGAGCCCCAACAGACAGTCACCAGGCCAGGCCGGCACACACCCCAGCGCCCAGCCCCAGACCCCGGGAACCCCCAGCACGCCGGCGGCCAGCCGCACACCCCACTGGGGGGCAAGGCAGCAGCGGGCCCCCAGATAAACCACTGTAAGTTTGTAATGATATTACAGTGTTATTTATTTATTATTTTTGATCAAATGATGAATATAGATTAGCCTTGATGAGTAGACCTTATATACAGATGTCAAAGACTAATTGATTTAAAACTCAGTTGGCTTTTAGAGACAAGGATAATAGAAGAATTTGTGAGGAAATTAACTTTTGTTTTGTCTGTTGTCACTGTACGCCTACATTATGTAACATTTACATTGAAACAAACTGGGATTTTAAAACTATTGTTGAAAACAACAACTGCAGAAAATACTGTACATCTTAAACTCTTTTGTGTTTTAAACTATAAAACTGTCATGAATACTCAATACCCTTTTAAGTGTAAACTTAATTTCATCATCTTAATCTCATCTGTATGTGCTCTGTTTTATATGGATTTATCATATGGGGACAGTTCTTTCCTGTCAGCCATGATAAAACCTCATGTGTTAGCTAAATAAGCTCATCTGGATACATGTTAACTAGATTAGTTAAAAGTCAACATATCACTTGTTTAAACCACATAAGTTTGAGCTGGATCACAAAAACAGTGACAACAGTAAAACAAAAATAAAGCTGGGTAAAAAAAATACTTTGGTTCCTCAAAAACAGTTTTTTTTTTTCAAATAAATCCTGGATCAGTTTTTGAATCTGCTTATTTTTTCTTTACAAGGTGGGACATCTAACTGAGCATGTACAGTGTGAGAGTCATCACTAGCTTGTTTCTGTTTGGAGAAAAATGACGTGTTGCAACCGTCCCTTGTTGCTACTGTCCCCGGTCTCCCGTTCAGAGCTCATAAAGGTGTGTTACCTTCCAACATTCAAGTAAATTTTGTTAAAAGAGAGAGCTGTTATTATCATAAGGGAATCGAAGTGTTTGTGAAACCCTGGTTTTGTACGAGCCTGAAGGAGCGATCCACTTTAATCCAGGGAATAAGATTGTGGAACGGCCTGGAAGATGAGGTTAAAAATGCCAGATCCTTGTGTATATTAAAGAGAATGATAAAAACTGGTATTCTGAAGAAATATGGAGAAGTATAAATTAACTCTCTGTGCATTTTTGCCCAAATCAAATTCTGGAAGTGGTCATTCAACTAGATCTGTTACGAAAGGACAACTGATATTACCAACTTTTAAAAACTGTTAC